>NC_060964.1:576570-609070 GCF_910589235.1 Vespa crabro
CTGTCATGTGTTCCATCAAATAAAAAAAATTTGAAGAACGCTGTTTTATTCTGTACACGTATGTTGATACAAACGTACGTTGTCCTTAAAGTATAAGAGTTGTAATATTAAGGACATGTCACTCGAATATTTCTTTTTCCTTTATTTTTTAAACAATACCAAAGTAAAAAATCTTGATCTTAACACAAATGTTAATTGTAATTAATTGAAAAAAAAGTCAATGCACAAATATACGATTTACAAGCGATAGTAGAGAAGAAAAACATCAACCGAGTTTAATTCGTTTAATTAAGTAAATAACTATCATGATCTTGTCAAAAGTGATAAGACAAATTGACGACTGCAATCCCACGAACGAACGAACGAATGAAGGAAAGAAAAGAAAAAAAAGAAAAAGGAAAAAAAAAAGAAAAATCTTTCTTTTTATGATCTATTGTAGTTCAGTAGGTACCTCGATGGCGAAGGAAAAAAACGGATCTTCTCGAGAAAATATAACGCGAGAGGGGACGGATTCAATGATTGCCAGGGAAAAGTAGAGAGAACGCTCGTAATGACTACTAATTAAGAAGAGAACGAATGGAGTCGCATAGATGGGCGGTAGGTACATATACTCGACGATGTATTTATTCCGATTTCGTCATTCACGTGAAACTCTCGTCGAGTGAAATTGCCAGCGAAGATGGCGCCGTAACACATCCCTACCCCTACTTCTACCCTTGCCTATGTATTGCTCTAATTAACGTTAAAAAGAAAAAAAAACAAAAAGATAAAAGAGGGAAAGAGGGAAAGAAAGAGAGAGAGGGAGAAAGAGAGAGAGAGAGAGAGAGAGAGAGAGAGAGAGAGAGAAAGAGAAAACTATATCAGAAAAAAGCGTACAATCCGAATGAAAGTCTTTGAATCGACGTTGGGAACGTTCACTATGTTGTATCGTAGTCTATTTTAGAACCAATTTGAGCCCAGACACCCAGTCCAGACACGAAAAAGCGAAACAATCGATTAAACCAAAGCCCGATTTCTATTTCTATTGATAGAACGGACTAAACGGAGGATCTTCGGGAAGCGAAAGCTCAATGAGCATTTCATTCTTACTTTCAGAGAAAAGATCAACGCACTTTAACCTTTCGTTTTTCGCATTTCTCTCGTGCTTTGGCACGTCTCCATAAGATTTTCAATGATCAAAGTAATTTCTTCTTTCTCTTTCTTCCTCTTTATTCAGATCTTGATAATTATTAATATAATTATTATGATTATCATTATCATTATCGTTATTATTATTATTATTTATTATTATCTATTATAACTATTACAAATACATTACAAAAACATATTACAATAAGAAATATATCGTAAGATTATTTTGAATATTTCTTTTTAAATTTTATTTTGTTTTCTTTTCTTTTTCTTTTTGCTTTTTTTTCTTTTTTTATGTAAGTTGAGAAATAAGAAAAAGAATTACGCAAGATGGAAGCGGAGTGGATAGACTCGTCGTAATATCAGAAATTGACCTGTTTGTCATTGATCGTTGATCATGAATCAGGATCAAGGATAAGCGATCGATCGGCTCGTCGATCATAGAGAACGGAAAGGAGTGAGAGCGACAAAAAGAGAGAAAGAGAGAGAGAGAAAGAGAGGTAAAACAAGACTGTAAAGATGGATCAAAGGGGTGAAAAGAGAAAAGAGAAGGAGAGAAAGGAAGGGAAAAGAAGGGAAGGGAAGAGAAGACCACCTACGTTCACCGGAGTTGCGTAGAGCGGATATATCCCAACGATATACGTTCCTCGACTTTATTTCGGCTCTAAAAATGCCGCTACGAGGACCGTCCTGACGCGAGCGTCGCATGGCTCGTCTTTTTCCTCGATTCCTTCGAACCTCATCCTCCTCCCTTTCTTCTTTTTCTTCTTCTTCTTCTTTAAAAAAAAAAAAAGAGTAAGGGAGAGAGAGAGGGAGAGAGAGAGAGAGAGAGAGAGAGAGAGAGATTCTGACAAATTGGAAGGCCGTTAAACCAAAGGCACGGAGGCGTCTCTCTCTCTCTCTCTTTCTATCTTTTATTTCGTCTTCCTACTCCATCTCAAGTTGTACTTCTTTCCCTCTCTCTCTTTCTCTTTCTCTTTCTTTCTCTTTCTTCTCTCGTTTCATCGAGCTACAGCCTATCGGCAAAGTCTCGAAGAAGCGTCGAGAAAGGTGTCGTTGACCCATCTCTCTTACTGCACGCTCTCTCTCTCTCTCTCTCTTTCTCTTTCTCTTCCTCTTTCTCTTCCTCTCGAACGCTGCACTCGTGAACGTGCACCGAAGCGCGCTTACCTCGATTCTCTTCCCGAATTCTCGCCAAATTCTCGAACGGCAGGGTGCTTTAATTATCGGATCTCGGAGAGAGGTTTCATCCACCGTATCATTGTATACGCTTCGTGCCAACGCTTTTCTCCTATTTCTTTTTTTTCCCCAAAATAAAAGAAAAGAAAAAAAAAAGGAAAGACAGGAAAACGAATCAAAAATAAGACAAAGAAAAAATAAATCAAAGAACGAGCTTGACAAAAACTCTACAAGTCACAATTATTTCGTAAATCAACGAGAGAAAGAGACAGGGGGAAGAGAAAAAGAGAGATCGATCTTTGAAGAATCATTCAAGGGTTTATGATGGTACGAGGATTAGTAAACGAAAATACAAAATACTCCAAAACTCGAAACTTGGTTCACCCAATCTCTGCGGGGTCTCCTGGACGAATAAAAGAACGATAAAGAGAAAGAGAGAGAAAGAGAGAGAGAGAGAGAAAGAGAAAGAGAGAGAAAACTACACACAAGCAAGGTCGAAGGAGGTCTGGATGAGGTCCGGAGCCGGCTCGGGGAACTCGGCCCACGCCAGAATGGGAGACAGCGTGCAGGCACGCCTGGAATTACCATTTACATAGCGTTATTTTCTTTGCGCATAATGTATGTACACGTGTTAAATCAATTATTTAAACAATATACCGGGGACTGTATAGACCACAGAGGGTGGAGACGTCCGATCTCCTCTCTTTTTCTTTTCTTTTTTTCTTTTTCTCGTTTTCTCCTTCCTCCACCTCCTCTTTTCTCTTCGCCCAACCTATCCGTTCATCGTCGATGCTCTTTCTCTTTCTCTCTTTCTCTCTCTCTCTTTCTCTTTCTTTCTGTTTTTCTCTCTTTCTCTCGCGAGCCTCTTTGCATATGAATCTTGAATTTCAATTGTGCTTTTCAAGTGCGGCCCTTTCTCTCTCTTTCTCTTTCTCTATCTCTCTCTCTCTGTCTCTCTCTCTTCCATTCTCTACCTTTTGTTTCCCTCGACTGCTGCTCCGCCAACGACGCTCCACCCCTTCTCTTTTCTATCCTCTCCTATCAAGCCCTCCTTTCACTCTTTCACATCATGAAGAGAAAGAGAAGATGTGACAGCAGCAATACTTCGCAATAACGCGAAGAACGATCAGTAAAAAAAGAAAGAGAAAAGATCACCGAGGCATCGATCAATCGTTAAATAAACGTTAAGAATCAAGGAAAAAAGAATTTCTTTTCTATCTTCTTCTCGTCAATTCAAACGAGAATTGAATAATTATCGAGATTATCTCTCTTCGTTCAGTCTCGAAACTAATTCAAACTTTGTTTCTATCTTTCCTTTTCTTCTCTCTCTCTCTCTCTCTCTCTCTCTCTCTCTCTCTCCCTCTCTCTGTCCTTCTCTCTTTCTATCTCTTTATTCTTCATTTTTTCTTTTTCCTCTAATCGTTCCCTACGCTATGTGCGTCACAGTCCGCAGTCCGCATTAGCATCTAAATCACTCGGCGTCGTTTTAAAGAATCGTTCCCCGTTCCAACGGGGACAGTGATAATCGAGTTTACTATGCCGTCTCGGCGACTCCGACTTCATGTTTCCTCTTTTTCTATTTATCTCGTTTCGCTTGTTTGAATACATCTTGTCAAAGTAGTAGACATATACGCATATACGTATAAATATACATATACATTTTTATAATGACGTCCTTTCTATTTTATATTAAAATTAATATAACTTGTATGTCATTCGACAGGATATTTTGTATCCACTATTGATAATCGGAGTTGATTATTTCGAAATAATAATGATAATAATAATAATAATAATAATAATAATAATAATAATAATAATAATAATAATAATAATAATAATAATAATAATAATAATAATAATAATAACAATAATAATAGTAATAAAAAAATATATGGAAAAAGGATGAAGGATTTAAAAAGAATGCATCGGATCGAACCATCAGGAAAAAAGTGGGAGAGAGAGAGAGAGAGAGAGAGAGAGAGAGAGAGAAAGGAGAGAGGGAAATGGAGAGAGATAGATATAGAGAGATAGAGCCAAACCGTCAATTTTTTCCCCTCCTACCATTTTTTCTTGTTTCTTTTTTCGTTTTTCGATTTTTTTTGTTTTAATCCACGCACGATTTCTGAGCGACAGGGAAAAAAAATAAATTTCTCGTTAGTGGCGACCATCGTTCTCGACTCTTCCAACCCTCGGATCCACCTCTCCTCTCCACCTCCCTTACTCTATTATATTCCTCGTCCTTTTTCTACCCCATCCTACCGAACCTAGTAGGTCCATCAATTCGTCGAAGGGATCAACGAAAATTACTGGAAAATTGCTAGAGCCGAGGTCGACCACGATCGTCGCGCTATCGTCTAGTTGCCAATCGTAGTCCTAGAGAGAGAGATAGAGATATATAAAAGAGAGAAAGGGCGAGAGAAAGAATCGTGTTCGTATAGTAACCATCGTTGTATACGAAATCTATATTGGGAATTTATGGCGGGAAACAGTAAGAGGAGGAGAGGGATCCCTATAGTAATACTATGTGTCTTAAATGTGTCATTGATGATTCCCATATAACCTAAGTTCCATCTCTCTCTCTCTCTCTCTCTCTCTCTCTCTCTCTCTCTCTCTCTCTCTCTCTCTCTCTCGTCCTTTAACCCTTTGAGTGCTATGAGCGCACATATGCGTCCAGCGAAAGCTATCGATATAGACTATGGACGCAAATATGCGCTCGGCAGATGTTATCAGTATGAACTATGGACGCAAATACGCGCCTGGCAAAAATGTTTTCATTCAATATGGAATAGACAACGGAATAATAATTGGTTTGTATACTATATTATAATGTGTCATACACCGTCGACGAGATCCATACTGCATCTCATAAAAAAGTATTCAGTTCCCGGCGATCGTCAGCGCCAACCGCACTCCGTCCGTACGGACTGCATAAACCAGGAGTATTCAGCACTCAAAGGGTTAAGAAAATAAGTTTATTTAGTAAATTAAATTTCTTCGTTCATTCTCGAATAAAAAAAGGAAGATCGGAGAGAGATTATCTAAGAAATATCGTTCGTCCTATGTTAAAAAAAAAAAAAAATGACGCTTCTTCTTTATCGAAGGATCCTCCTTTCGAGGATACGTATCGCGTCTATCGTATTAATCGCGATTGAGATAGGAAAATGCGTACGAGCTTAAGAAAGTAAAATGTTTAAAAAAAAAGATTTAAAGGAGGAGGATCTATACTCGTGAATCGGTATATACTCCCAGCCGGTTATACAGTAGAACTTATATGTACATGCGTACATACATATGTATTTATATACGTGTATATGTATCTATGTAGGAATATATACTCTTCTTGCTTCGTACCACTACTATCAATATCCCTTTCCTTCGACTCCATTTGTCGACCACCTGTCCGATCGGCAATTTATGCGGCTCCGTAATTTCACATACCGAGGATATTAGACATCGACACGTTCTTCGGTCGAGGCGAGTAGTACACGAGCGAGCATAGCCAAGGCCTTTACCCCTCCACACCCTTTCTATCTCCTTTCTTTCTCTTTCACCTTCTTCCTTCTCTCTCTCTCTCTCTCTCTCTCTCTCTCTCTCTCTCTCTCTCTCTCTCTCTCTCTGTTCCTCTCTCGTGAGCGAGCGAGCGCGATTTATCTCGACCGGTTAATGCGTTCCAAGAATCTATTATCGGCCTCTCAATATTGTAATTATTTTATTAGTGGATAGCTCATCGTTCTTGTTTTTAAGGGAACCCGCCGATTACAATTATCCTCCCTCTTTTTCATTCCTTTCTTCGGTTTTATTAGGACACGATCAGGACACGACCAGGATCATCTTTCGTTTCCTGTTTCACTTTTTATTTCTTTCTTTTTCTTTTTCTTTAGTCCTTTTTCTGTCCTTCTACATCCGATTATCCGACACCGAATGCATCTCTCTCTCTCTCTCTCTCATTCTCTCTCTCTATCTATCTATCTATCTATTTATCTATCTTTTTTGTTTCTTTCTAGGATTAGACCGACGATACGTGATTCCTTTAATCTGGATCGCGATCGTATTCTAAAAACGACTTGTGGGTGGCGCACCCCATAAAGACCAACGCTTATTTGCCATAAGCCGCTTGCATTTTGATCGGCCAACACCACCACAAGATATCTGAGATGGTCGCATGCTTTCCAATTTCTTCATCTCTCTCGCACCTTCCTCTACCATCCTCTACCTATACCTTCTTATACCTCTACCTATACCCTGTCCTACCCCCCCCCCCTATCTACCTACCTACCCCACCCACTCTCATCTCATTTCTCGTGACTTTCGACTTTATTAAGATCTCGGCTCGGTTTACTCGTGCGCGTGCCGTTCCAAAGAGTACCGAGGATGTTGAACGAGACCTCGCCGAGATCTCGACTGCTTTTCTTAAGATACGAAGAAAGTCAACGCGCGGAATATAAATTGAATCATTCCCTTTATATGCACCACATGAAAAGAAAATGAAAAAAAAAAAGAAAAGAAAAAAAATACATTTTCGATAGCATCTCTTTTTTTTTTAGTTGTTCACAAAAAAAAAGGAAAAGAAGAAAGAAATGCATTTATTGAATTATAATAATTTAAGTAAGATAGATGATCAAGATAAAATAAAAGGAGAAATAAAATCAAAATGAAAAGATTAAATATCCATTTGTCATTATTTTTATCCTATCCGTCGGAACAGTGCGATGGACCGATAATTTAATTGAATAAAAGACGATTTTGATGATCATCGTAAAATAATTTAAGTTTTATCGAAAGTCATTGAAAAATGTCCTATGTCGTTAGAAAATACTATCTATAAATTAATTTTATAAAGTCTAATAAATCTTTATAACTTGTAACAAAGTTGAAGAGATCCGAGAATACATTTTACAATTTAACATGAACCTAATTTCTTTATCATAAAGAATTCTGTGTTCCTATGATGATTATAGTTTTTTTTTTGTGATTAACGTTGTATATTTTTTTTTTATAAGATATGTACTTCAAAATATAGTAAAATAACGAAACCATTATTTTGTAATCTATAAATATTTTTTAATATCTCAATTTCATAGAAAATATTTACGAATTGTGTGGAAGTATTTTATCCTCAGATAAAATGGCTGTTGGCGAAAGTAAGTATCTTTTCCTTATAACATAATATTGGCTGATTAATTTTCTCAAAAATGTGTCATGTTTCAGCTGCTAAGACATACTGCAGGCCAAAATATTTTAACTTTTATCAAGCGACATTGAGACATGAAAACATGACCGATACGCTCGTCACTTATGTTATATCTACGAATTTAAATTGCGATTTTCTAATACTGAGAGTATAACATCTGACATATTGCTGATATTCTTTTAAAATAATCCGCATCTGAAGCCAGTAAAAATTCAGGGATAAATAAATGAATTTCTTACGTTTCGCAGAACGAGTAAATAAATTACAAATTAATAGTAAATATATAACGAAATAATTGAAAATATCGTCTCTTTTAATAAACATATTTTCTACGTAAAACGATCAATCATATTTTATATTAAATTATAAATAACTTTATTTATATTTGTTTTATATTATTAATGTTTATGTATTAATACTGTTTGATACTAACTCTAAGTATATGAATTTGATAAATTTAATATCATCATCCATCACGAATTTTGAACAATTAGATTGGCGATCCGTTACAGTTCGCGCGTCGATCGGTCTTCATAAAGGAAAATAAAAAATAAAGTTTTTCTTTTTTTTTTTTTTTTCTTTTTTTTTTTTTCTTAAGAAGAGAACTATAAGAACGTTTAGGTAACCTTTTTAACAAGACCATAGCAAAATATATTGTGAAAACGATAAAGAACGGTGAAAAAAGCATTCTTTTCGTTATTTCTTTTTATTAATATCATTATTATTATTATTTTTATATTCATTTATTCTATTTTTTATTTTTCTTTTTTCTTCTTTCATTACTCTGTCCGTAAAAACAAGAATCGACGTTATTAAGTGGGAACGATTTTGATGACTCGACGATAGACGGGAATTCGACGAAGCAAGCCCGGTGTACGATGACTCGCTCGACGAGTTATTCCCAAAAAATGGTATATCGATTTGTGGGTAGGTTAGAGTGAGAAAGAGAGAGAGAGAGAGAGAGTGAAACGGTGAGATCAGCTCGTTCGAGAAGTCGTTAATCAGTGCGATGAGGACGATGAGTGCATTCATTAGTAAAGCATTCTTTCTCTTCCACTCTCGCACGGTCGAAGGAAATATTTGTGGTTTTCATCTCATTTTTTCCCCTTTTCCTCTTACTCTCTCTCTCTCTCTCTCTCTCTCTCTCTCTCTCTCTCTCTCTCTCTCTCTCTCTCTCTCTCTCTCTCTCTCTCTCTCTTGCTTTATACGCTTCACGGAAATCTTTTAATTCCATTTGGTAGAGAAGCCGAAGCGTATCGTCGCTTTCGCGTTGTTAAGAAGGAGATTTTACGAGCTGATTCGAAATAACGAGAAACCTGAGTCACCGTCGAGGCATACGTTTATCTCATTTTGTCTACCTCTCACCTCTCTCCCTCTCTCTCTGTCTTTCTCTTTTTCTCTCATCCATTCTAAGGATTCATTCGTGTGACCCAACAGGGTCGATACACCAGTGACATGGATTATGAAGATTCGCAATTTACGATTCGCGTCGTGACAGCTATCATCAAGGGGGTGAGAGAAAGAGAGAAAGATATGAGAGAGGGATGCGAGTGGCCACCTTTTCGCGAGTCGAGACCAAACGAGTCAACGTATTAACATAATTGAAAGATATAATCCGAGCGATCTTATTGCTTTCGAACTCATCCGAGCTCGCTTTTCTTCCGTTAACCGTAACGTAATCCCTTGCTGATGCTCGGTCCTCTCTATCTCTCTCTCTCTTTCTTTCTTTTTTTCTCTCTCTTGCGCTGTTGCTGTTGCTTTTAATTACATTCAGAACCCGTCGTTAATATTACGACGATCATATTTTCATCGAATTATTTGAATTTCTATCCTCTTCGAAGTGAAAAGTCATTTTATCTTGAATTCTACGTTATAATTCTGACGAAATGTCCTATGTACAAGTTAATTTTTTCTTTTTTTTCTTCGTAAAACTTTACCAACATATCCTATAAGTAAAAATAAAAAAAGAAAAATGTTATATGTTTATACAACGTTCGTTATAGATTTATAGATTTAACACTTAAATGTTCCATTAAATAATAGTTATAACAAATAGTTATAATAAGAATTCTATTTATATATATATATATATATATATATATATATATATATATATATAAATTCTTCGAAAGAGATTCTTGGATTACGGAATTGATTCATAAAATTTATGGTATTCATTTATAACATCGTGAACTGAACCGTTGTTGCATATCTTTTCATAAATTCTTAGAAATACTGATCGATCTGGTAATCCCTTCTTCGAAGGAATCTTTACGGATATTCTCTTACGGCAAAAAGCTGCATTTCCATTGCGTGTAAAAAAAAACTTTAATGAAATGCATAATATCGTATTCACGATGCGAAAAGATTCGTAATATCTTCCATATGAAATCGTATTAAGTATTATTAATTTCAACATGAATCAATGGCGATCAAATCGACAAGCAAACATTAAATTTTTAAAGAAACATATTAAATTTTTAAATGATCATATCAAATAGATATCGGCAATATTTTGTTACATGTTATATCGACGAAACACAAGTACGATTGTAATTTCGTACTTTTTATCGTAACTTTTAAATAAAACATTTAATATATTACTTTTATATAACATATTTTTTTCTTTTCTTATTTTTACTTATAGAACGTCCTGATAAAATGGGGAAAAAAAAAACTAACTGAAACAGTATATGCTGCACGATATACATATATTGTATCGTATGCTTGTGTAATATGTATACATGCGTATACTGTAACAGTATATCCCTTACACGTAAGAGAGAATTGCTAATCAATTTTTTTCTCTTATATTTCCCCTATATTTTAAACTATATGTAAATAATGACTAATGCATCTTTCATCGGAAATTAAACGCGTTATTAATACAAAAAAAATTTATGTAAAAAAAAAAAAAAAAAAAAAAGAGAGAAAAGGAGAAAATCTCACCGAAGAACAAACCTGCAATTTTATTGACGATCATTTATTAGACAGATTATTATTTAATAGTAATTCTTCTTGTTCTTTAATTATCGTTAATATCTTTCCATACCACCATCTAGAATATGTGTTTATTTTTTCTTCTTTTTCTTTTTAGATACGACCACCGGAAGTTCCTTATTTATTAATTTACTATTTTTCCGCGCCGTTTTTTCGAAAGGATAAAAGTCGATTGCGAGATACGCTGCACGTATGTACACATGTATGTATTTATGTATGTATGTATGTGCAGCATGCCGCTTTAGAAACGCATTTAAGCGCACCTGAGACTGGATTCTGCGCGATATCAAACTTGTTCCAGGTCTTAAGAGTCTCGAACCCGTAAGGCCTTCGAGCGAGCTCAGATCTCCCTTCTCTCTTCCTCCTTTTCACGTTCTTCTTTCTTTTTCTTTTTCTTTTCCCCCTTTCTTTCTTTTTCTCTCAACGGAATTATAACATATGTATCACGTTAATCACAACTCGTCGATACATAAATGTAATTTCTTCGTACGATGAAATGTACATACTTCGAGAATAAACCAACACCTTTACGTATTTTCATTTTTTCTTTTTTTTTGTTGCTGTTTTTTGTTTATTTTTTTTCTTTTCATGATCGTACAGATTGATTTATTTTCATTTTTGCCTTCTTTTTTTCTATTCTCTCTAATCGTTTCGATCGAATCCGCTCAAGTTCGAAGTTTATCGCAAAATTGATCGATCGAACGATCGATCGATCGTTTAACTCGCAATTTTGTGATTGATGATAAACCTTTCGACTTCTATAAATAATCTAAGCACGATCTTTCTAAATGACATCGATAAACGTATTGGTATTTCGCGAACGTAATCGATTATTTATAAGAAAAGAGAAATAGAGAGAGAGAGATAGATAGAGAGATATAGAGAGAGAGAGATAGATAGAGAGATATAGAGAGAGAGAGAGAGAGAACGTTGATATCGTCTTTAGAAAAAGTAGAAAAAGTAGAAGAAAAAAAAAGAAGAAGAAGAAGAATGAAAAGCGAGTCTCGAAGGCGATAGAAAGTGGCTTCTAAGTGCTAGCAGCTGGTAGCAATGGCGTCCAATGTGGCGAGAAGCGAAAATGGAGAGAAAGGGACGGCTTTATCTCCTGGAAAAGGGAAAATTTAGGACTCCCTTTTTCCCTCATTCACTCTCTTCCTCTCTCATTCTCTCATTTTCGCTCTCTCTCCTCTCTCTCTCTCTCTCTCTCTCTCTCTCTCTTTCTCTCTCTCGCACTTTCTTTCCCTCTCTTACTGTCATATTATCACCAGCCATGAAGTACCTGTATTATTAATGGCGACCGCCGGGTACAATGGGACGAAAAACAGCCTTGGGTTATCTCGCCTCGTAAAATTCTATTGGCTCGGACGTGTACGACGGTGCTTAGGAAACAGTGGCTCAGCTTCTAATTCTTGGACTACCGCCTCTTATCTTTTCTACGCGTTCATCCTTTTTTTTTTCTCTCTCCCTCTTTTTCTCTCTTCTTTTTTGGTATCTCTCTCTTCTCCACGTTCCAAGCATCGAGCGTGTGGAAGTCGAAACAAGTGGATGAAGTCACAAAGAAATAAAAAGAAATTCTATTGGTCGGTCCTTGGTTCTCGTTATCGATCTAACATGTGTAGTTCGATTAGAAAACGAACTTTTAAGCGAGACTCTTCCTTTTTCTTTTTCTTATTTCTTCCTTTTTTTTCCCCGAAGAAGAATCTCGAAAAAGGGAACGTACGAAGAAAAGGAAGGGAGAAGGGAGATTAATAAAAAGCAGTCGGCGACGAGATTTTCGTTTCGCTTCCTTTTTTTTTCTTTTTTATGGAAAGAGAAAGATCAGGAGTGAGTAAGAAGGGAAAGAGGGTGGGGAAAAAATTTTTTCGCAGATGTGACTGGTATATCAGCAGGCTGACGCGTCGAGGGGTAGTCACAAATTTTTTCATTAATATGCAGGCGCAAGACACTCTTTCGGAGAGCACGGAAAAGGTAATGTAGTGGCGTATGGGTAAAGAGGGAGAAAATGGCGTAGACGTGTGCAAACGAATACATGTATCTGTTCTCTCTCTCTCTCTCTCTCTCTCTCTCTCTCTCTCTCTCTCTCTCTTACTTTTTTCTCTCTGTGGCTGCGTGTGGTTGTAAGAGAGAAATAATGGTCTGCTAGGAAATGTAACCAGCCGACGCTCGCGCCCTCGTCGCGACGCCTCGAGAGACTTTACGCTCGGTTGAAGGAGGAAGAAGAGAAGAGAGGAATCGAAGAAAAGCGTAAGCGAAAGGGTGGGTTTCTACCTAGACTATGTATATATATATATATATTATATATATACACAAACACACAGAGAGAGACATGTGTGTGTATATGTGTGTCTGCGTCTGTATGTAAAAAAGAGAGAGAGAGAGAGAGAGAGAGAGAGAGAGAGAGAGAGAGATAAAGAGAAAGAGAGAGGAGAAGAGAGAAAAAGCGCGTATAAAGGGTAGATCGAAAAGAAAGAAAGAAAGAAACGAACAAATTCGTACAAAATGTTACACTAATACACACTCCTACCCTCTCGTATCCTCTTCTTCTTCCTCCTTCCACTTCCTCGCGCGTCAACCTCTCTCACATTATTTCTCTTCGATCGTCCCTGTGAAAAGCATTATCGAATGCGCCCGCAAACTCCCTTCTTCTCTCCTCTTTTTCTTCTTCTCCTTCTTTTTCTTTTTCCTATTCCTTTTTTGTTCTTTTTCTTTTTTAACCACGTGTCTTTATCGTGTTCGACGACATTTTAATGATGCCTCGCATACCCGACGCTCACGAGACTTTGATTTTTTCGAAAATGCATCTCTTTTATATACCTACGAGTTTTCTCGTTACACAAGCGAGTGATAAATCACTTGAGACTTAATTACGATTACGAACGCACGTTTTTTCATTTACACCGCTCATTTTTACCGTTACCCTTCTCTCAATGAAAAACCCGTTGCGATCAACTAATATTTTTATTTATTTACATATATTTATTGTTTCTACGATCAACCTCACTTTTTTCTTTCTTTCTTTCTTTCTTACTTTGTTTCTTTTTTTTTATTTGTTTTTCATTTATTTTTTTCTTTTTTTAACATTTTCGTCGAACGAATGAGTGATAACTCCTCGTAGTCGTAATAAATATTCATTCGACCGTCTATCTTTCTCACCGTCACCGAGGAACGAGAGAAACATCAAATCCGTCGTATAAAAAAGAAAAAAGAAAGAGAGAGAGACAGAAAGAGAAAAAGAAAAAAAAAGAAACGAAGAGAATGACTGGAGACAAACGTGTCGAGATCGGAGCAGAAAAATCGCTCACCGATCGCGGTGACATCCCTATGGACGGACCGCAAAGCGAAAGCTACGTAACGACTTGTATCGACGTTGGAATTAAAAATCGGCCGGACTCATTCCTCTCTCTCTCTCTCTCTCTCTCTCTCTCTCTCACTCTCTCACTCCCTCTCACTCACTCTTTTTCTCCTCCCGCAAAGCGTCAATCTTACTCGAATCACGCGTCGAACATTGCCGCCAAAGGGCTTCCGCACAATTTCGTTTCCTCGAAAAAGAGAAAAGGTGCTCTCTTTGTCGTATCGAGTGTAACGCTTGGCTTTTCCATAGAGAAATAAACTTGTCAAATGCAGAAAACGAGAAATAGACTGAAAGAGAAAGAGAAACACAGAAGGAAGAGAGAGAGAGAGAGAGAGAGAGAGAGAGAGAGAAATGATAGAAAATAGAGCTTTGTACATATATGATACATACGTGTGAACAAACTTGCAAACTAAATGAAAAAAAGAGATATGACAAAAACATAAAGAGAGAGAGAGAGAGAGAAAGAGAGAGTGAGAGAGAGATGGAACACGAAAAACAATACGCGAGAATACGACCGAGTATAAATTCGAATCTCCGAGAGAAATCGACTCTTTGAAGAGGAAGGGAGCAGATACCGTACGTACAGTACGTACGGTATGTTTGTACGCATCTACACTTACATACATATATATATATATATATATATATATATATATGTATATATATATATGTATATATATATATATATATATATGTATGTATAAGAAAGGATAGGTATGACGCTGGTAAAACATCTTGGAATAGCGGATACTCGCTCAAACGGCCCAAAGAAGAGACCACGTGCGTGTATTGAGTCCCGTTTTACGTCTTTTTCGCTTTATCGATAACTCCCCAACTCCTCGCGGCCTGACGCGCCGATATCGAAAACGATTTTAACAGTTTGATTTCAGCCAATACCCGACATATCCGTGTATTGTACATCCATCCGAGACGTATTCTCGTGTAACCACTTTCCCCAAGTTCGTTTATACGATTCGACGAAATTTATTTTTCGTCGACGTTAGAATGAAATATTAAATAACGAGGTAGAAAATGGGATAGTGAAATCAAAATTGCCCTTATTTCTTATTCTTATTTCATATTATTTTCAAGTTGATCTTAAAACGGGATAGGAATGAGGTGGGGGAATTCTATTTTTGGAAATCAGATTAGATTTTAATGTAACGTTTATATATCTCGAAATAAAATCTATGATAAATTATATTACACGTTTATTTCGATGTAAAAATTAAAATGAAAAAAAAAAAAAAATTACAAAATATAAAGTAGAAATGATAATACATAATACAAACCTGTTATAAATAAATCGTACGATTTCGATTCCGTTCTATGACGATATATTGCGTAAATGGAATATGTTATCGAGGTTTGAATATCGGAAAAGCTATCGATTCGTTCTTTCCTGTCGAGACGTCGATCCTTGGTGAAAGTATCGTATTCTTCGTGTTCGATACAACGACGTTTGCCCCGTTATAACGTGAGTACCCCTTCGTTCTTACGCGCGAATGCGCGAGTCGTATAACTACGACGCACAAATACACATACTCACGCGTCCATACTTTATGATTTCAAGGCTTTTCTCTTTTACGACGTGTCCTTTGTGCAACCACCTTTTTTTTTCATCGAGGATTCGCGGACGAACGGTTACTTTCGCTTTGAACGCTACGCGACGAATGTGTCGAACGATATGTATGCGTGTATATATATACATATGTGTGTATGTATATGTATATGTATGTAAGTACGTACGACGAACCGCTAAGAATGGGAGTGCCGTCAGCATGAAAATCAAGGAAACAAAATTACGAGCTGTTTCGCATATCTCCAATGTAAAATTTATTCACTATCATCAAATATAACCACGTATATAATCATCGAACCCTATTGAGTAATCATACCTCAATATTTTTCATCGATTAGTCATTAATAATTCAATTTGTAATTAGATATGGTTTTGATCGACGATTTGTAAGTACAAGGATTTAAATATAAAAAAAAAAGAAAAAAAAGAAGAAAAAAAAAAGAAAAATAAATTAATAAATAAATAATAAGAATTAAAACATCGTAAATATAGGAAATATATCATTTTACATATAACTCAAACTCTCATATTAAAATTGAAAATATATTGACCAAGTACATTTACTAAAACCTTGAAAAAAAAAAAAAAAATATTTATGAAAAATATACTCCTAGAGTTTGTTCGATTATCATAATAATAATAATAATAATAATAATAATAATAATAATAATAATAATAATAATAATAATCTTCCAATGATATTTCTCATTATTTGATATCATTGACTCAAATGAATGAAAGAAGAAACTTGTTCATGGACACGATATAAAACTCTGTTCGAGAAAGGAACAACCTCTTTGGGTGGGTGAAGAGTTCCGGCTAATGCGATTAGCAGCGGGTAAGGAAATCAACTCGAAAGAATGTACACTAAAGGATCACCACCGGTTCTCCTTTCTTGATGGTTATTGGATCGTCCTGCTCTCATTGGACTGAAAGAACACTACGTTGTCCTTCTCCGTTTCTCTCGTAATATATATACTAGCATCGAGAGAGAGAGAGAGAACAAATCAATGAGAGTAGTCCACATTCGTTGTATACGAGGACGTATTATCAATTTTTTTTCTTCTATATACAATATTTGTCCGAGTATAGTGACAACGAAAAAATTTCTTACTATTTTCTTTTTGTTCAAAGAATAATAAATATCCTTATTCTCTAACTAATTCTAATATATTGCGAGTATTCTCACACGTAATATATTAGAATTAGTTAGAGAATTAGATAGAATTAATTACTTGTTGGCTACATGACAACGACCGACTATACTTTAATTTTTGGAAAGCTTTCTCTTTTTTAATTTATTTTTTAACTCATTAGTTTTAAAGTAATTCATGAAATAGATTAAATATCAAATATCACTCTATGTAATCTAAGTTATTTTATATATCTACATATATATATACAGAATATGTATTTAGAATATGTATAGTTTATATATCCCAAATATTTTTTCCCTTGAATTGTGCCAGTAATTTTGTGGAAATAAGAGAAGAAAATATTATGTAAACATATACATACATTGTTACATACATTGTAAATAAATATATACATTCAAATGCTTTATTTAAAAGTTATAAAAAAAATTAAATAAAATGATAGCGAACTTGTTCTTATTCGCTAATATATACATCACTAGTATATTCGCTAGTATTATTCGCTAGTATTATTCGCTAGATAATATTCGCTATACTATGATCAATAAACACTAAAATAAAACAAAATAAAAAAATAAAAAAATAAAAAAATAAAAATAAAAATGAAATTAAAAGCGAATATAATTTTATGAATGGTACGTTCGCACAATCGGAGGAAATAATAATTTTGCATTAAGGGCACTATGAAGCGACGTTTACAAGAGAAAATATTTTTAATATCCACAATAATCATATACGGGCACAATAAAATCCACACAGTATCAAAGAATAAAGAGAAAGGGAAAGAGAGAGAGAGAGAGAGAGAGAGAGAGAGAGAGAGAGAGAGAGAGAGAGAGAGAGAGAGAGAGAGAGAGAGTATTTTAACAACAATTCAAATGCAATGTAAAAGGTAGACATTTTGAAATGGAACAATAATAGTACACACAATAGATCATCGTTACACAATATGTATATTAATAATAAGAATTTAATTTTTATCATAACTTTTTAAAGGTATTTATAGTAAATATATATTTATATAACATTCCTGTTCTCTTCTTTCTACTTTTAAGTAAAACATATTGATCAAATAGTTTATGAACAGAATAAGAAATCTAAAAGACCAAAGGGTATACATACATAGTACATATAAAAAAGTTTATGTATAAACCTATACTATATATAAAAATTTATATGCAAATTTTTGATTTTTAAATCAACGGGATTTAATTTAGAAAATGGAAACTCATGGAAGCGTATTGAAAGTACCGTTTGTATAGAGTACAGTTTGTCAGTAAAGAACAACTTCCATCGGTACTAAGGGTGCTGTTGTGATGGTGATTAGGATAGTGCTGATGGTGATGATGGTGATGGTGGTGATGTTGGTGATGTTGGTGGTGGTAGAAAAGGAAAATGAGTAGAAAGAGGTGTCGAACTTTTCGGGTTTGATGTGACAACGTTCCGTTGCTTCGTGAGATGGCTACATGAAGAGAAAGAGTGAGTAAGTGAGTGAGTAAGAATAAGAAAGAGAAAGATAGAGAGAGGCAGAAAGAGAGAGAGAGAGAGAGAGAGAGAGAGAGAGAGAGAGAGGGAGAGAAGAGGAAGACAGTCTCTCTCATCCTCTCGGGAGTCCGTCGTCGATTCGATAGAATGGTGGGTACGGTGCTCCTGCTGCCGAGGAGCGTTCGAGGAGCGAACGAAGAGAGAAGAAGAAGAAGAAGATGAAGAAGATGAAGAAGAGGAAGAAGAAGAATATGAGGATGATGAGGAGCGAGAGAGAAAGAAAGATATATATATATATATATATATAGAGAGAGAGAGAGAGAGAGAGAGAGAGAAAAAGAGAGGCTGGACCGGAGTAGTAGGCTGTACAGGTATGCACGCGGTGGGCTGGCCTGGCCGGGCATTCCTGCGGCGTTGCCGCGTCTCTTACTTACTGTGCCATAGAGAAGAGAAGAGAGAAAAGAGAGAAAGAAGGGAGTAAAAGCAGCAAGGCTCGAAGGCACGAGAGCTCGAACGAGTCTTTCTGCCTTTTCGTGGAGGCAATCGAGTTTGCTCGAGAGGACTGCTTGCTTGCTGCTTGCTTGCCTGGTTGCTTGACTGCTTGTGCTCGGCTCGGCTCGGCTCGACTGCTTGCCTGCGTGCCACCACCTCGAATGATTCGGACCACACGCTTTTCTTCGACCCTATGAAACCGCGACCTTGCGAAAAGTTGGTGGTCGATCATCGAGTTATAATCTATTTTATTCATTTATGCACATGTAGTTTAGCTATATCCAATTATTTTTTTCATATTTCATTCCTGTTCCACTTGACTAATGCAAACTTCTAAGGATATTTTCTCGTCAATATCGGATACTAATTATTTATTATCAATATCTCGATTTTAAAATAAACTGCCAATTCATTATTATCGTACTATATAATTATCTATATCGAGTATCGATCCGCGAACGTTAAATCGTTCTATTGGGTTTTTTAAATCCAAATACGAATAAAGAGATGTTATGTTAACTGATATGTATATATATATATATATATATATATATATATACACATACACACACACACACGTTCGATAATAATATATGATTGATAACACCTTTAGGAAAATTTATACGAAGTTTAACAAAAATTGGCCACACACGCGCTACGCACACACAAGCGCGAGCACGCACTCACACGCACACACATACATACACACATTAGCTTTGTCTGTAGCGGCTTTCGAGCCGACGACTGTAAACGAGTTTAACGTGACTACGCAAAAGATAACGATTCCTCTCGTTTCTCAAGAACTCAAGGTCTTTCTCGATAGGAAGTTAATCACCGTGCGGAACGAGAGTACAAGATCGAGTTTGCCTTTCAGCGGATCCATTCTTCGAAGAAGCAAGAGAGAAAGAGAGAGAGAGAGATCACGTACGTGAAAATCGAGTTAAGTCTTTCCGACGGTGCATTACACGTCGACGAAGCACACGTTCTCCGCGATGCGGAATCGCGAAAAAGGGGAGAAGCGTATGCTGTGGGCAGCGGTCGCGGTGAACGAACCGTGACGCCTTCGCGAGGGTTTCTTACCCTGTGACTCGCCGGGAGTAATCGAATTCGGGGTGCTGCATTAAGGGCTTTCGATCGTCTCCGACACACACATATATGTACATAAAGTACATAGAATCTATATATATATATATATATATATATATATATATATATATATATATACACCTATACGCGTACGTATCTACACGCGACGACGTGATCAGTCGCGCGCGGTAATCCACTTTTTGAGGGAAAAATAAACGAAGCTCCACCCTCCGATCGATATCAACTTTTTTTTCTGTTTTCTTTTTTTATCCCCACAGACAAAGATTAGCTTTCTTCGTTCTTTCCTCCAAAGAGGGCGAAAGAGGGAGAGAGAGAGAGAAAAAATGTAGTCTACCGAACGTATTTATGTTTTATTTTTTCTTGAAAGGTCAAGTATTTTTTACTCATTCGACTATATAATATCATATATGATATCATTATCTCTAAACATAATTATTTCCATATGTCCGAGGATAAGATAAGACAACTAAAGTAAGGAATCAATCTCACGGATAATCAGGTAAATTTTTATGAACGACGTTATATATCTCTTCATCTCGTTATCTTTTGTTGGGAGTCATTAAAAAGCGAGAAAAAAATTCTAACTGTCCTGAGCGCATCTCATCGAGAGAAAGAGAGAGAGAGAGAGGGAGAGAGAGAGAGAGAGAGAGAGAGAGGGAGAGAGAGAGGGAGAGAGAGAGAGAGAGAGAGAGAGACGAAAAAGATATAAATGAGACAAAGAGTAAAAGTTACAAGGGTGAAAGGATAAAAAAAAGACGCAAGAAAAAAGAAAAAGAAAAAAAGAAAAGAAGAAAAAAAGCAGACGAAGAAGAAAAAGAAGAAGAAGAAGAAGAAGAAAGAAACCTGAGAAAGACGAAGAAGTTGCTAGTTGATAAGAGTTCAAGATACGAGAAGAAGAGCATTAGCGAGAAAGAACGAAAAGAGGATAAAGTTGACGGATAGAAAAAAAAGAAGAGAGAGAAAGAGAGATGGAAAGGGAGAAAGAAAGAGGCAGATAGATAGATAGAGAGAGAGAGAGAGAGAGAGAGAGAAAATACGTCATGCTTATCCTCTACTTTTTCTTCCAGATATAGCTAACGAGAGAAGCTTGGTAACTAGAGTGAAAGACACGCTCCATCGGGAACGGATACTCGGCAAGTTCTATTAAACGCGTTACATCCGAGCTAACTCCCGAAGGAGTAGCAACATCGAAGAAGGAAGTTGACAGGAGAACGACCGTCTGCGGATGTTACAACTATCGCCATCAGAATCAGCACCATACTATTACTGTTTCGCTGAGAGGGTGCACTTACAAGAGGACCTTCGAACTTATCAACTTGATGTTTGGACAATAGCGAGTCTCAAAACGAAATAGAACATTAAGTATAATACATCTGCGAAATATCTCGAGGATTTCTAACCAATATATATATATATATATATATATATATATATATATATATATATATATATTATTTTTTTTTGAGAACAATTTCAAAAGCTTTTAGAGTAAACTTTGATTTGGTCGATGAATGGAAATGGAACCTTGACGATGATACCTGACACGTTGTGAACAAATTTTACTTTACCGTTGACATTTCTTCTCAAATCAAACAGACATTACTTCAAAAGCGAATTATTCAAAAGATATCTTTGTTGAAGATCTTAAATATTTTTTATTAAATCTTTCATATTAGATAGAATTTATTCTATCTTTCCTATAAAATAAGAGTTTCGTTAAAAGTTTAGATTGATATGTTGAGTGATTCCTTTATTGAAGAAGATCAATTAACAAGGAAGAATCGATTTTCAAAGGATCCCCTTCGTTCATCCTCATGCGTTCCTCGTCGTCGTCATCCTCGTCATCGTCGTCGTCTTCGTCGTCTTCGAATGAAAACGACGAGAGTTCGTATTAATCTCTTCGCACGCGACGGCGAACCTCGTCGATGGAAGAGAGACCACTTTCGAATACTTAATGAAATGTAGTATCTGCATTTCAAAGAGCCAAAGGATACCTTCCCAATTAACGCTCCCCAGGAATTTCATTTTCGGCTTGTAATTGACGTACGACGACTAGAGACAGACATTTGAACGAAAATACCGTGAGGATATATGTAAGATACTCGAATCGTATTAGCAAGAACACGAAGGTTCTTCCGACAAGAAAAAAAAAAAAAGGAAAGAAACATTCGATTAATCTTTTTTCTTTTTCTATTGTAAAAGAAAATAAAGATCGATCGAGATATTTTCTATAAATTTTTGCTTGTTCAAATTATAAGTTAAATCTTAGAAATTATTGCTCATGTCACATGATTATTAAACAGAAAATCGACTGAAAAACAAACAAACAATAATAAATTCATCGAAATTCGAAGATAACACTTTGGAAGTCACTATATATCATTTGGGGAGCACGTTGCGCGTTTCCTCGATTGAGGAATTCGTAAAAATGCGACACGACAGAACGAAACGGAACGGAACGAGACGGGACGGTTCGAAGACCCTTTTTAACCATTCGACTCGGCTCGCGCGAGCCCTGCCAGGAGTAGACGATAAGATTATCTCCAACGTCTTTCGTTTACGGTTCTTGCGCGAAAAGGATTCGCGATGGTGGGAGAAAAGTCGAAGGCTGCCTTCTTCGAGTACTCAGAGGATACTCTGGGAGGACGAAACTGAGACGAGAAAGGAGGGAGAAGGAAGGAGGAAGAAGGAAGGAAGAAGAAGGAAGGAAGAAGAAGAAGGAAGGAGAAGGTGAATAAGGATGAGGATGAGAACGGATCAGTGAAATCCCAAAGAGGACTCTCGTCCTACGGAATCGTCTCGAATCGCGTCACGTAGAGTAAACAGGCTCTGCTGAGTTTGCTGGCCAATTTCGTCATGGCGTCTTACTTTCCTTACCGTTCCTTCTCTTTTCTCTTTAACCCACCCGCCAGTCTTCTCCTCTTTTTCGTAAGATAGGAGAGCCTCGTCGCCGAATCTTGTAGGAAATCCCATCCGTTCTCTTTTAATCCAACGCTACCACCAACTTACCGGCACCTTCAACGATCGCTGAAGCCAATTCCGAAGATGAGCCTGTATATTACGAAATTATCGTTATTCCCGTGCTAAGAGGAAAGAGTAAGGGAGGTTCGAAGAGAAGGCACCCTAACTGAGCCTCGGGCGCCACCTTTTTTCGCTTAAAATATGGAAAACGTTCCGCTTCGAGAAGGCATCGGTCGTCCCCTTTCTTCTTCCCCCTTCGTCCTCCACCACCACCTCCTCCTCCTCCTCCTCGATGAGCCTCGGAAGCCCGTAATGGGAACTAGAACCGAGACGAGAGGCACGCTCTACTCAAGCTGGGCTATTAAAGGAGGTAGCTTTGAGAGAAAGAGAAAGAAAGAGAGAGATGGCGACGTTCTTCGGCACGTTTATCGTCCGAAAGAAAAGTATCTCTCTTTCTCTCTCTCTCTCTTTCTCTGTCTCTTTCTTTTTCTCTCTCGCTCCTTCGATTGCGATTAGGATTCCAACGAGGAGACGTCCCAACGCATTGGTTCGTCGCGAACGAGCCTCGAAATTGGATTACACCGTCCTTCGAATTTCTCTCTCCCTCTCTTTCTCTCACTCTTCCTCTCTATCTCTCCACACACACAATGACTATACACGTTCGAAGTGTAAGAAGAACTCGGAGACTTTAATGCGTCAGTAGATTAGGCGGATGCGTAGCGCGAAATAACGGAATGGCGGCCGGTCGGGAGTACGTTGAACGCGATATCCGAGACGATATATATCCTACGAGTGTGTAAGCGTAACAGCGCGTTCGCAATTAACGTCCTGGCAATTTGGCCGGACTCGTTCTCTTTCTCTCACAAGTTCTTCCTTATTCAGCGTCTCCGAGCAATAAATCATGCCGGGTGGGCGCCACGAAATTACGTTCAGGAGAAGAACGAAGAATCTTTCTCCTCTTTCTCTCTGTCTTTCTTTCCGTCTCTTCCTACTCCTATCTATCTCTCCTTCAAATTTTTACATCGCTTTTACCAATCTTCAAAAGATTTCAGACAATCGTTGTATTAATTGACACATAGAAGAAACGAATAAACTCTCTCAATTGCTTTAAGGGTAAGAGAGTGAAAGGGAGGGGAGAAGAGGGTTCTATCGTGAAAGCAAGCAAATACGGCTTCTGGGTATCAAAAAATAAGAGACAAGAAGAAAAGGGAGATAGGTACATAGGTAGATAGGTAGGTAAGGACTTACCTTGTTCCGCATGTATAGCTCGCGGGCAGCCGATCAGAAGCGCGAGCAGAAGCGCGAGCAGAGGGCGGAGTACGCCCGCGAGAGTGCTCGCGGCGAAGAACGGAGCCATCCTTGTCTTCAGCGGCGAGCCTCAGAGCCTCCTCCGTTCTCTCCTCCTCATGCCTCCTCCGGCTCCAGGAGGGAGGGACGATGTCTCCTCCTCCTCCACCTCCACCTCCCCCTCCGCCCGCCGCTCCAGGTCGTTCCTTCAAAGACGACGTCCTTCTTCTTACTCGGCACCACCACCACCAACGGCACCAACAGCACCAGCACTACCGATACTACCGGCACCACTTCGACGACAAAGAAAACGATGCTGCCTTCGCTGCGGCAGGACCACCACCTCCTTTTTTCCCTCTTCTCTTGGGTGCATCTATCGCCTCACCAATCTCTCTTCTTCCTCCTTCTTCTCCTTGATTATTTTTTT
Source organism: Vespa crabro (assembly GCF_910589235.1). NCBI lineage: Eukaryota > Metazoa > Arthropoda > Insecta > Hymenoptera > Vespidae > Vespa > Vespa crabro. The sequence continues at coordinate 600,919 of NC_060964.1, forward strand.
TCTTTTTCTTCTTTTTTTCGGTCTTCTTCTGTCTTCCTTCTTTTCTCCCTTCCTTTCTTTCTTTTTTTCTTTCTTTATTTCTTGCTTTTCTTTTTTCTTTTTTTGTTTTCTTTCTACCAAGAAGACATCACCGACTACTACACTTCTTCTATATTCGTCACATCAGCCGATAAAAGCTCCCAGATACTAACGATATCGCTTCTCCTGAAACAGACAAAGGTGAAACCGCATTAATTAAAATCTCGAAAAAAGGTACTGTGTACCCTCTTCGCTCTTTCGGATATGATTCCTTCTTCCACTATTACTCCGCTGTCTGTCGGGAAAACCAGACCCCTTTCCTCTCTCTCACTCTCCCTCTCTCTCTCTCTCTCTCTCTCTCTCTGTAACCTTCTTCTCCCTTTTACTTTCTCCTAATGATTTCGCACGCGAACACCCCACGACAGGCGAGCCTTTTCACTCAGACCAAGCAAATTTACGCGCAACTCGATTGCATCCTCGCGTTTTTTTACCGAGGTAGTAACACAGAGGCAAGTGTGCACGAGGGATGGGAAAAGGAGAGAGGTGGTTACGATCCTTTGAGAGAAGTGTAGTCCTCCCATTACTGCGTCTACGTCACGGCTCATATCGAAAAAATGTCCGCCGAGAAAAAAAGAAAAAAAAAAAAAGAAAAAAAAAGCAATTTCGAAGTTTTCGTTGACTCAAAACTTAGCTTGTTGTAAAGCGTACTTCGTTGACATAACTTATATATTTATTTCAACGTACGAGAGATAAGTTCGAGATCGTCGAAAGAACAAACCAAGATTTGTTTTGATTTTAATTTCAAATATTATTTTTCTTAGATTAATTTTCGTTCCTTTTTAAACTATTATTTGTCATCTTATATATAAATATATACATATATACACAATAAAGTATTACACAAATTAAAAAATGATATCTACCTATGTACATCTATCAATTATAAAAATTAATCAGATAGAAACGTTTGATTGAACGAAATATCCATTTCTTCATAGTAGGAACCATCGTGGAATCATGTTGAAAGGAGTACAATTACGATTTCTATGAAAAATAGTACTGACACGAATGTTCAGAAAATAATTTTCTAGAAGGATCTCCACCTAAAAATTACGGGCAAAAATGTCCCCTTTCTAGAAAGTTTCGACCTTTTGAGAATTTTTTTAGACGAGAGAGACGCTAAGTAACCGGGAATTACCCGGGAGAATAGTGAAATATGTCTCTCTTGACGCGGAAGGGTGCGTTTTCCTTTTCTCCTCGTTATTCTAAAGCACAAAGAGAGTCAAAGAGAGAGAGAAAGAGAGAAAGAGAGAAAGAGAGAGAGAGAGAGACAGAAAGAGAGAGAGAGAGAGAGACAGAGAGAGAGAAAGACACGAGTTTACGAATAGAAGGGCACTACTGTTCTACTTGCCTTAAAGGTCTTGCCTTGCGATAGGAAACGACTATTCCCCTCTTTTCATGAAAGTCAGCGCTTTCCATTGTTATCGTCGGTATCATCCGTATCTACGTAACGCGTTCGTCAGAGGGAAGGGGGAGGCAAGGGCGACCATCTCCTCATCGTCATGAGAAAGAATTCGGAGATTAGCGGAAAGTAGAGCGCCGCTTTGAAACGATGGATACGTACGACTTGATAATAAGAGGATTCCACGGTTCTATTGGAACTTCCTCTGAACTATGACGTTTCAGTGGAATCGGCGATCTTTCGTTTGTTAAAAGTTATATAACGCTTGGTACTGCGTGAAATGCAATAAATTTTCATCTTTAAACTTTGAATAACAAAAGGGGATAAGGGTTGGAAAAGAGAAAAAAGAAAGGAGAGAAAACAAGAAAAACAATAATAATAATAATAAGAAGAATAAGAATAAGAATAAGAATAAGAATAAGAATAAGAATAAGAAAAGAACAGAAAGGAAAGGAAAGAAGAAAAAAGCGGAAAGATCATAAAATGATATCGCTTTAGGGAGTACGACAAAAGTATCCTCGTCTCATGACCGGTATTCTTAAAAGTTTTATCGTGAAGGTTAAAGACGACATGGTAGTAGCGATCGAGAAAGCGAGTCAGACCTAAGAGCCAGCCAAGCAGCTAGCTAGCTAGCTAACAAGTCAACCATCCCTAATATCGAGTTAACTTTGGCGAACGACGATGAGGACGAACTTCGGAGACGCTTTTACGCGTCTCCTTCGAGTAGTTTGCTTTCATTGCCAGTCCTTGGCCAAGGCAAAAGCGGAAGAAGCGAGAGATTGAAGCGAGTGAGTTAACTCTCTATACTTACACTTATCCTACTTCATTGTAATAAAATCGAATGAAATGCCGTCGTCCTTTCTTTTCTTTTTTTTTTTCGCGAATAGAACGAAAGAGTAATCCTTATTCTGAATTCATCGGGCAGAAACAATTTTATTTTGTGCTAAACCTGAACGACATTCTGTTTCTCTCTCTCTCTTTCTCTCTCTCTCCCTCTCTCCCTCTCCCTCTCTCTCTCTCTCTCTCTCTCTCTCTCTCTCTCTCTCTCTCTCTCTCTCTTTTAAGGATTTTCTCCGCACTATTTTCGGGTAACTGGACTTCTCTCAGAACGTTTTTCTTTCTATTTTGTTATTTTTCTTTTCGAGAAAAAGAAAAAAGAAAAAGAAAAAAGAGAGAAGAAGAAGAGGAAGAAGAAAAAGAAAGAAAAATTCAAACTCGAAGAAGCGAAGGAACGCATCGACATTCGCTAACGAGTCGCGGCCGGTGATGGTAAAAGGATCGATCGATCAACTCGCCGGCACCTGCGCTCTGTTAGGAGCGATGACTCTGCAGAGATCATTGTTTCTTTGGGTATCTTTCGAAGCGTGCCAAACACCGCGGTAGGAGACAGATGGACGCACCTCGAGATTTCTTTCTTTATGCTTATCTTTTCTTTCGTCCAAAGGAGGAAGGAAGCAAGGAAGGAAAGAAGGAAGGAAGGACGAAAGGAAGGAAGGAAGGAAAGAAGGAAGGAAGGAAGGAAGGAAGGAACCTTTGGCCTTCCTCGCACGAGCCGAAGAAGTTCGAATGTCAAAAAAAAAAAGAAAAAAGTAAAAAGAAAAAGAGAAGGAAAGGAATACCTCAGTAGCGTGATGCATGCGTGCATATAAATTCGAGGGCAAGGTCAAATCATGGCTATTGCGGAAGAACTGAATGTTCTTCGATTCGTTTACATATGGAGAAAAGGAGAAACAGGAAGGTAGATAGATAGATAGACAGATAGGTGGATAAAAAGAGAAAGAGAGAGAGAGAAAGAAAGAGAGAGAGAGAAAGAGAGAGAGAGAAAGAGAGAGAGAGAAAGAGAGAGAGAGAAAGAGAGAGAGAGAGAGAGAGAGAGAGAGAGAGAGAGAGAGAGAGAGAGAGTAGATGTCTGGGGAAAGCGAAGAAGAAAGTTTAGGGTTCGTTGCGGTGGTGGAAGGAGAGCTCCGTGCTTGGGGTGGCGCACTACGAGAAGCAAGGGGTTCCAGGATCAATACCTCGCGTTTATCCGTCTCTCTCGTACGACAGAGAATGAGAAGGAGAGAGAGGAAGAGAGAGAGAGACTACTTTCTCCCTTGGACGCGCTTGCAAGAGAGAGAGAGAGAGAGAGAGAGAGAGAGAGAGAGAGAGAGAGAGAGAGAGAGAGGGCCCCAGGGTCTGCTCGGCGTCTCGCCATTCTTCGCCGAAAGCGAAGAAGAAGGGGAGAGATAGAGAGGCGCTGCCTGACGAGCGAAGGGACGAACAGAGTGAAAGAGAAAGAGAGAGAGAGAGAGAGAGAGAAAGAGGGAGAGAGGGCGAGAGAGAGAGAGAGAGAGAGAAAGAGGGAGAGAGGGAGAGAGAGAGAGAGGTAGAACGAAATTCTAGAGTGCCAAAATATAGTGAAGTGGCAAGGTGGACCGAGGATAGAAGGAGGCGGAAGGCACACTTTAGAAGTTCTTCTAAAGCGGGCGAAGACCTCATCCCTCTCTTCCTCCTCCCATCCTCCCGCGACTCTCGCAGCTGCTTTAACCCGAGCGCGCGCCAGCCAAGATGCATCCGCGAAATTGCAGACTCGAGTGAAACGCGCTAGCTGGTACGGTGTTGGCTTATAGCTCGCTGGCTTGCTCACCATTGCTCGCGAGTGCCTTCGTCAAAAATTTAAGATGTCCTCCTCCACCTCTTACATCGCTCTCTCTTTCTCTCTTTCTCTCTCTTTCTTTCTACCTACCTACCTCCCCCTTTCTCCCTCTCACCCCTTTTCTTCTTCTCCTCTACCTCCTTCTCAGACGAGCTAGAAATCCGTAGTACCTCTTTTCACCGGGCCGTTCTCTTTCAACTTTTTGACAAGACCCGGTAGCAATTGCCGAAAACAGCTCGACGTCTCGACAAAAAGATGGAGGTGGAGGAGAGATGAAGAGAAGAGGACCGACTGGTCGGTGATTCTTCGAGTGAGAAAGAGGAAGAGGGAAGAAGGGCTGCTCGAGAGATAGGATGTTAAGCATCCAACCGTTCCTTTGATAAGACACGATTTTCCATTTTTTTCTTTCTCTCTCTCTCTCTCTCTCTCTCTCTCTCTCTCTCTTTTTCTCTTTCTCTTTTTCTCTCTCTCTCTCTCTTCATATCGCTGTATATCTATATACATCGCTTTTTCCTTCGAAAGTAGACGTAAACATGAAGAGGATCGTCTGCCAGAGGGTCGCCCACTCAGAAGGTGGTTGGCCACCTTCTTCAGCGTGCAAAGGCCTCATACTCCTTCTCCTTCTCCTCTTCCACCTTTTCCTCCTCCTTCCGCTTAGACGACCACCCTCTCTCTCCTCGCTACCGTAGCAGACCTCTTTCCAAGTACCTCCGGCAGGTACGATGGATCCCGCCAAATTGCAAGATTTCGGGAAAGACTGGGAGCCAACTCGAGTGGCTCGTGAAAATTTTAAGTCGCCTCTGATACGCCTTCACTTCTTTTTTTCACCTCCTTCTGCGTATCTCACCTCCTTCCTCCTCTACTAACTCCTTCTCTCCCTATTGATGTCGTATCTTCGATTCGATATTCTGTTCACCCTGTCGTCGACCTCGTCCCCGTTCTCATCCTCGTCCTCGTCTATCGCCTCGAATCGAGTGCGATAAAGAGACACGAGAAAGAAGAGAACCATGAGTACCTCTCTTCATACACTTTTCTCGAAATCTTTGAGTATACTTTCGTCCTCACCGTTCAAAGCTGAAAACGACGATGACTACCATAGCTACCACAAGGCTTTTTTCTTTCGAGAATTCATGATACATCGAACACCTATCACTATTACTCCATCCACTAATTTCTCCAACTAACTCAAAGGGAAGTGAATCTCTCTCTCTCTCTCTCTCTCTCTCTCTCTCTCTCTCTCTTTCTCTCATTTTTTTTCCTTTTGTTTTATTTTTTCTTTTCGCTTTTTTTTCATTTCAATGTATTCACCTCTATTCTGCAGTGAGTGAATTTGAAAGAATCGTAAAAAAAAAAAACAAAGAAAAAAAGGAAAAAAGAAAGGTAGAAAGAAAAAAAAAATTTTTTAAAAAGATAAAAATGAAAAAAAAGTATATCATCGTGACCAGAAAGAGAGGAATACATTTGAAAGTCAATCTACTTCTCCCTCCCTTTTTAGTAGCTGAAAGTCGATGAAAAATTCTTTCTATGCATGAAGTGAAGTTCATGAAGTGGAATTTCATGTATGTCCGCGAATTTTGAACTTTGCAGCACGTTCGATTTCATGAATTTTCTAGACTTTGAGTTCACCTTTTAAATATACAAACACACGACAGATGCATTAAGAAAAGAAATGAGAAAGAGCCATAGGAGTTTCATTAAGTATACGGTGGAATTGAATATGGTAGAATAAATGCATTCTAGCAATCATAGGAGATAATGAAAACGAAATGTTTCGAGTTTTTTTCGATTCGAAATAATAAACGGTCAAGGGAAAACTGGTAAATACGGAGTGGTTCTACGTAACGAGAATAAGAGTTTATCGATCGTCGTTGGAAATGGAAATTGCAGTCGTAATGCGAAAGCCGCGAGGAAGAAGGTTTCCTCTCTCTCTCTCTCTCTCTCTCTCTCTCTCTCTCTCTCTCTCTCTCTCTCTCTCTCTCTTTCTCTCCCTCTCCCTCTTCTTCTCCCTCTCCCCAGTTATTAACGACTTTCCAGTTATATGGAATTAGAAGTTAGAGAGAATTCGTACTTATGCTTCTCGATCCTTCACTTAAACTCAGACCTTGACGAAGACTCGATTCGTTTCGAAAAAAAAAAAGAAAACAAAAAAAAGAAAGATCTTGATATTATCGACAATGTATTCCACGTGCTTAATAAACGTGAAGTATTGTATTGGCTAATTAAAAAATGGTCGAAATTTTCAAATTTTTTTTTTTTAATATAGAAAATTCTGACGTTAGGTATTTATTAGACCAATCGTAAATTCAGGGCATTCTAGTTGTACATATTATTAGATTGACTACTAATTGTTAATAACTTTTTGTGATAGAACATACGACGAGAAAAAGTTTTACTGTGAACGCTCAAAATTATTGCTATTTTATCACTTATTTATTTTCAATACTTTGGTCGCACGTTGTTTGCAAGCTATCAGAATTTGTTAAAAAAATTAATTGCGTTAAGTAAATATTTTCTCTTAAAGTTTTTTTTTTATTTTATATGCTTTACGTAGTTAGAGTTAGAATAAATATTGAAGGAATATTTTAAAGTTCGTTTGTTTATTAGACGACCAATTGAAACATTATTTTTTTTATATACATTAATTATTCAGGATTATGTAGATAATAAAGTCAAACTGGATCGTTCTGGGCTGGTTGACTAATAACGTTTGCGGTTAAAGCACTAACAGCTTGTCAATCAATCCTTGTAATATTAATTGTTACTAACACTTCGTTACAAAAGATTAATTATTTTATAGAACAATAAGGACGTATCAAAGAAATTCAAATAGTGATTCAACTTTAAAAGAAATTATCAAACGAAGCATGTTACGAAGTAATTATCGAAAAAAAAAGGAAAAAAAGGAAAAAAAGAAAAAGCATTAATGCAGTTAAGGAACATGATATACTATATAAAACATTACATAGAAATACGTAACTAAATTACAAAGTTAAAATTGAAGAAAATTACATTACAAGGTAAGAACTATTTTTGAATAGATTTGGATATCAAAGAAGTAGACAGATCTTTATCGAAGAAAAAGCTTTAATTAATTATATATATATATATATAAAACACTATTGACATTTATTTTACTTTATCGTGTTATATTACCACTAAGAAATTACTAATAACATTTTCTTCATTAATCGTATCTATAGTCAATCTATTATATATTATATTTATCATTTCCGACAATGGTTGGCCAACGTGGACAATGTATTAAATAAAAATATTAAAATAGCTTAATTGTTATCACATCATTAATTGATAACAAAAAAAGAATTTTTGTCATTGAATTAAATAATTTTTCTAAATATAATAATAACACATTTTAATGATATTTCGCCCGTATAATTTATTAAAACTTTAAAATTAAATAATTTATGATTTTTAAGATCTATAGCAATCCACCGTTCTTCCTTAAATAATGTAAATTCTTCGATATTTTTAAATCGTTCGCGAATTCCCTATCAAGATTTCCCAGTAAGTGGAAGTTTTTATTCTTCTTGAGAAAAAAAAGAAATAAAAAAAAAAAAAAAGAATAAAGGAAAAAAGAAAAAAGGGCCGAAAAGAACCCTAAGAATATTTTAACGTTTCAATCGAGATCGTTCCCTGCGTTCTTCGTTTTATCGGAAAAATAAAGTTCTGTCGGTCCACAGATATAGATAGACTCTCTCTTTCTCTCTGCTTTCTTTGTCTATCTCTTCTCCTCGAACGATCCACCGTTATCTCCAGCTATCCGTTCACTTTGTTTTCCAACCTATAAAATTTTCGCGAGTATCTTTGGCCCACGTTTCTCGGCTAAAATACAACGCGAATATTTTAACGTTCCAATCCGGGATCGTAAAGGCGATGGAAGGGAAAAGGTTTGTTTTCCTTTGCCTTCTAGAAAATTAAATTTCCTCCCTATATAGAAGATTCCAAGCCTTATTCTCTCTCTTTCTCTTTTCCCCTATCTTTAAAAGATACGATCCTCGAGAAAGGAGCACGTGCCA
>NC_060964.1:616570-761570 GCF_910589235.1 Vespa crabro
GAAAAACAAACGAACGAACGAACAAGAAAAATCTTGTAGTTTTTTTTTTCGTTTTCTTTGCATTAGAGAAAGAAAAAGCGAAAGAAAGCTTAAAGTAGTTCGCCGCGTCAAACATTGTAAATTTATAAGTTTCTCTCTAATCTCAACGATGAAGAAGAGTATCCCTCGTCATGGGACTACTTGGCGCGAAGAAATCGCAGGAAAACGAGGAAGCCCCTTTAAGCCCTCACAGTATTGATAATTTTTTTCTTTGAAAAAAAAAAAAAAAAAAAAGAAAAAAAAAATCTCGAGTGAAGTATATTTTTCGATAATAAGAAGAGAAAGAGGAAAAGGAAGAAGAAGAAAAAAGAAGAAGAAAAGGAAGAAGAAAAGAAAAAAAAAGAAAAGAAAAAAAAGAGAAAGAAAGAAAAAAAAGTTAGGGTGTTTTTGCGTATGGTGTGAAAAAAACTTAAGGAGGATGGACTCTCCTCTTACGTCTTTCGGAGCAATAACGTTTCGTCGGTTCTCTCGCGTGCCTCGTAATTCTTTACGCGAGACTCAGTAGCCCTATATTTTACGGAGGGTTGGCCCAAACTTTTCTCTCTCTCTCTCTCTTTCTTTTTCTGTCTCTTTCTCTTTCTCTTTCTTCTTGATGTGACTCCTTTTCCATCTTTCTCCAATACGTACGAAGGAAAAGGAAGGAAAGGCCATATGGCTTTCGTTTCCTCTCTATATAACTCGACTTTTATATATATATATATATATATATATATATATATATATATATATATGCTTCTCTCTCTTTTCTATGCGCTGATCCTACTTTTGCTCTATATTTGGAGCTCTCCCTCTGGAATCCAACCTCGTATATACGAGGAAGCAGAATTTTCGAGCGATAAGAAAACGTCGCATGGCGACGTGTCGATATTTAAGGGAAAAAATCGAATATCTAGATAAAAGAAGAGAGACAGAAAAAGAAATAAAGACAGAGACAGAAACAGAGAGAGAGAGAGAGAGAGAGAGAGGGAGAGAAAGAGAGAGAAAATACTTCGTATTAAACTTTGCCATTTTCTTAGCTTCTAAGTACATGTGTGTGTTTATGTACATGTCTGTAGCTATAGATGTCGCAAGCAGAGATGAGCTAGTACAAAAGACAATGTGTTAAATTAATAATGAAAGTTTGCAGTGTTGTCACTAAGGAATGCTCCTTGAAACGTATATCTTACAAGTGATATATCATTAAGCGATCTCAAAGGATCTATCTATCTATCTTTCCCTCTCTCGTTCTAACGATATTATCTTGATATCGAAAGATACGTAAATACATACATACATAAGTATCTATATATCTCCATTAACTCGAACTTTCTCATTACTATTCTCCCTCAGTTAAAACAGTAATCACGTACTAAGGGGACACAAAAGTATTTTACTTTTTAGTATTTGCACCGTCTTTCCAAGTCGAGTTAATTCGTAGAACATCGTTTTTCTCGAGTATTCTTTCTCCCTATTCGTTTTCGAGATATTAGCTTGTCTCGCTAAATAGTTAACAAAGTGGATGGGAACGATATAGTTCGTACTGAGCTCTTTTCGCAATTAGAGATATTAATGTTTCGACTTAAATTACACCGACCGAGGGTGGACCGAACGAAGATCCCCTCCTCCTCCTCCTCTTCTTCTTCTTCCTTCTTCTTTTCCTCCTCCTCCTTCTTCTTCTTCTCTTTCTTCTTTATCTTTTCATTTTTCTTTTCTACTTTCCACTCATCCATCCGATTCCTTTTATACTCAAGAATAACGCGTGTCTACTTTATCCAATAAATATAAACGGAAGTAAAACCGTTTTGAACGTCGTACTTAAAAGTTCGAACCTCCGGGCGAAATGTCTTTGTCAGCCCAGGAACAACTCGTCCGACGAAGAGTTTCACCAAACGAAATTATTCGTCAAAGGGACCAGGGATTTTTCTGTTTTGCAGCCCGCAGCATTATCGGACACTCTTCTAAAGGGATTATGTATCCTTGCCGCCCTTCACATTCACGGAGAAGGCACGTATGTACGTATATATATATATATATATATATATATATATATATATATATATATATATACATACATACATACATACATACATACATACATACATACATACATACATGCATACATACATTATATATATATAAACATAGATAGACACATAGGCAGATATAGTATTAGGAGTGGCTTTTACCGACAAAATCATTTCTTTCCCGAGAAGGCGATAAAATTCGTCGTTTCTTTGCCTTCCTCGACCGTTTCTTGTCTCTCTCTCTCTCTCTCTCTCTCTCTCTCTCTCCCGCTCTCTTTCTCTCTTTGTCCTCGTCTTGAAGAAAAAGCTCGACACAAAAGAGAACGATTCGTTCTTGCTAGGAGAGCAAGCTTCCAGTCGACGGTTTCCGGCTTCTAGTCGTCGGTCTTTTCTTATTTTCTGGAATTTCTACGGGAAGATACCCATCTCCCTTTCTCTCTCTCTTTCTCTCTCTCTCTCTCTCTCTCTCTCACTTACTCACTCACTCTGTTATTTCCTCTCTTTTTCTATACCTCTCTGTCTCTGCGTTTACAGCATCGGCCAGAAGCAGCCGCATCTCATTCCGTGACATATGGCGATGCTCCCAGGACACCCTGTTTTTCCGCGATCCTTTAAGGTCTCCTACGGGAATACGCTCCCTTGCCCTTTGCGGCCGATTCGAAAGTTCACCCGCACACCCCGCTACCCACGCATCCTCTTCATCGTTTTCCTCTTACCTTATTTTTTTTTTCTTTTTTCCTTTTCTTCTACCTATAACAAACTTATTTTAAACCTCGATCACCTTTCTTTATTCTTCTTTTTTCATACTCATTTTTCTTCTCGTAACGAGATCTAACGCCACGGTAGATAATAACACAAGTGACAACGACCTTCCTAATCTCAATTCCTGCACACCCCCTTTACCCTTAAGGATTTTTATCGCGCTCCGATAATCCTTTTCTTCGAGGATTCGCATTAAAATGAATGCGACGACGTCTTTAAAAAGGCGTCGAACGACAGAGCTCGTTGGCCTTTGTCCTTGTCTTTTTCCATTCCTCTCTTTGTCTTTTTTTTACTCTTCTCGTTTTCTTCCCTCGTTTTCCATCCTTTATGCGTATCACTTTGGAAAGAAAAATCCGATAAAAATTGATGTTCCTTTTTCTTTATCCACATTTCCACTCTACGATAAGACTCGCGAACGGCACTATTATCTATCCCAGAAACGTTCTGTTATCGTACGTAAGCGAGAATGGGCAGGTAGGTAGGTAAGTACGTAAGCATTTATATGTACTTACATATATGCATGTATATATGTACAGGTACTTACATGGAACATAAATACATATACATATACACATATAGTTAGGTAGGTACCTATAAAATCTAACTCGATTTCTTTTACCATCTCAAGAATATATATATATATATATATATATATATATATAAACAAATGTGTTTTAACGTTCGTCCGCTCGTTAATCGATCGTCGGATTCTGTGCTCGAGTCCCACGCGCTGCTATGCAGCGAAACGCGTCCCAGAGGAAGGAAAGGCAGCATGGGGTTTCCTGCCGCAACCCCTCCTGTGTATGTGAACACGCGCGCGAGCGCAAGCTCACGAACGATGCACTCTCAATGGGGGAATCGGCCCATTAACCGGCGACCGTTCATTAGACGCACTACGTATCGTATCAACGTACCTAAGTATTCGTAACGTACTGTTTATACTATATGCACACACACATACATATACGGAAATTATATATGCACATGAACGTTCTTATGTGTTGCATGCCTGTGTGTCTGCAAATGTGTGTGGGTGTGTAATATCTACGAGGTCGAATCACCCTATGCTACTTGTCGCAACACGCAAACACCTGCTCGATTCGCTTGACTTTTCTCTCTCGTTAACCGCGACCTTTGCTATCATACGTGTAGTTACGACAACGAGACCGTATTCCATAGAACTTCCGGTACTTTTCAATAGAAACATAAGAGGACAAATACGCGGGCACGATGCTCAACGACCCGGCGAAGCGACCCGAATCCGCTGCGGAAAATTCGAAATTACTGTGGGAGCCTAGCGTTTTCGTGTTGATTTCTTTCTCTCTCTCAATCTCTCTCTCTCTCTCTCTCTCTCTCTCACTCTCTCTGTCTTTCTTGCTTTATCTAGTTCTCTTTTTCCATCTCAATTTCTTGCTCTATCTAGTTTTCTCTCTCTTGCTTTATCTAGTCCTCTTTTTCCTTCTCAATTTCTTGCTCTATCTAGTTCTCTCTCTCTCTCTCTCTCTCTCTCTCTCTCTCTCTCTCTCTCTCTCTCTCTCTCTCTCTCTCTTTTGCTCTATCTAGTCCTCTTTTTCTATCTCTGTTTCTTGCTCTATCTAGTCTTCTCTTTCTATCTCTCGTTCTCTATGTAGTCTTCTCTCTCTCGGTATTTCTCTGTGAGAACGCGTCGAAACATGGCGAAGGGACAAAAGAGCAGCCGCCGTTGTATTGCCTCTACCAACGGATGATTAATCCTTGAAAGACGAGAGAGATAGAGATATACTGAACTCGAATCTCTTTTTCTCTCTTCTTCTCGTGCTTCTTTATAGAAGAAAAGAGATATACATAGTCAGCAACTTCGTCCGATGGATTCACTCGTAAAGCAACGCTTCTCGACGATGCTTTCGGATGGTTTTCAATTAAAGCGGAGCAGAAGAGAAACACCGATCGAGACTTTCACCGCTTGGCCCTTCTTCTTAGAGCAACAACGATGGAAATAACTCTCTTCTCAAGACTTTCTCGGGATCTTCTTTTTTCTTTTTTCTTTGTTTTTTTTCTTTTTATTCTTCTTCTTCTTCAAATCGAGGAGTCACGTCTCGTAATACTCTTCTCAATGATGTTCAATCGATCGATCGTTCGATAGATCCTGGTACATCATTTGTCTTCAAGAAATTCTGATTCATCGATTTCTCTTTTATTCTTCGTTAGAAATGGAATGAAACCGATTAATAAAACATCGCGCCATATTATTTCTGATACTCGGATACAATTGAGAGCAATTTTTAAATATATTCATTTGATTCCCGGAAGGATTTGAACCCACAATAGTAACGGGATTTTGAATAATATATTCTAATCGCGAATATAGTTTAGAAAATTTTTCGTTTATCAAAGCTCATCACTGTCCTTATTAACCATCTCTTATTTTTTTCCAGGATTATATTTAACACTTTTTATCAAAAATTCACGTTTTCAAATTTCACGTATCGAGGGAAATTAATAATAATGGATAAGTTCAGCAAACGTTACGAGCTCACATTCGTTCCGTTTTAATATTTTGGTAAACGTTCGAACGTCCAAACCATCGCATTCTCTCTCTCTCTCTCTCTCTCTCTCTCTCTCTCTCTCTCTCTCTCCTTCTCTCCCTCCCTTTCTCTCTCTATTTCATGCTTTTTTCAAAATAAATAAATTTACACGCAGTACTGGTTCGAGCAGGTAAATATTTAATCCGCTAGAAAAAAAGCGAAATGCGTTGGGCAATTCGCGCAAATATATCTTCACGTTCACATCTGATGTGTCTGATATTTGAAATAATCGCTTAATTGAATAAGGCTTATTTCTAATCGAGCTTGACGATCTAAATTATTTCATTGGAAATAACGTTTTAAATGGCATAAAATCGTGTATTCTTCAAAGAATATAAACAAAAAACCTGAAGTAAATAAATAAATACCTACATATATATATATATATTTATTTATTTATTTATTTATTTATTTATTTATACTCTATATATAGATATAAATTTATCTTTTATATTTTATAATAATTGCGGTTTTTACATATCGAGTAAAATGGAGATAAAAAACAGCAATTATTTTTGCATCAACCTAACATAGATGTATCTCATTCTTGATGTTCGTTGATCTGCAATTCTTTCGAATATTTATATGTTTCTCTCAAATAGTAAACAGTAAAATAATTTCGAAAGATAATGAAGATAAATCTGTCTAATTTTACGACGATTCATTGTCTATGTATCTTAATTCACCAAGTTTATGAAAATTACACGAAAAGTTCTTAATTGAACATTATAGGCTTTTCAGGGATTTTCGAGGGACGGAAATAACGATATAAATGTATACCACGTGAAACTGCCTTTCTCCATACATTCACGAATTAATTATATATCGATTACGTAGTATTCGCCGTTCTCTGTCTCCCCCTCTCTCTCTTTCTCTTTCGACCGCAATATCTCCACTCAGTGAATTCTCATCGCCAGTTTGGTGTTCACAGCTGGGAAAGCACCCGTAGCTATAGTTTGAAACAACAACGATGGAAATTATAATATCCGATGTTTCATCGAGAGAAACTTTATCGTCAAACGTAAGATAAAATACTGGTTTGTCGCTTATCGATGTCGTCTTTCATCTTAAAAATGCATTTCCGAGAATACAAATCAGAATAAACTTTGAGCAGATGAAGGTGCATCTTTTATAACAAATCCCAATACATTATTTTAATCGTTGATCTTTCACATTTCGACGAGACGAGAACGTAATGCACCGAGATAACTTACGTATTCCATTTATTATTCTCTCGGAGATAGAAGAGGAAAAAAAAAGAAAAAGTAAAACGACAGAGAGACCAGAGACTGTGTCGATTTTTCAACCACTATTATTTTTTTATCATCATCGACGTTCTTTATTCTCTTTCTCTCTTTCTATTTTTCTTCAACAACTCGGTGGCTTCTTCTATTTTTTTTTTCGAAGATGAGGAAAGAAAGAGAAAGAAAGAGAAAGAGAGAGAGAAGACACCACCTGACGCGCTCGTGGCTCGCCATCGGATAGTTTATATTTAGTTTCTCGAGTTTGGAAAACTCTTAATGGATTCTTAATGACTCGAAGGCACCCCCGTCACCCTCGCTACGTATTACATAGGGAGAAGGGAAAGGAGGAAGAGAAAGACGAAGAGCAGACTTGTTGGAAAGCTACGAGAGCAACAGCTGATGTCTCTCCCTCCTCTTTCTCCTTCTACTTCTCTTCGCTCCCTCCCTCCCTCCCACTCTGTCCTTTCCGATCTTTCTTCGGCAAAGAGAGGACAACGACAACTACGATGATTACCTTAGTTGAAGAAAGGAGATATACCTACGTTCGAAGGTTACACGCGTTGCTTTTCGAAGGAACATCGTCGGGGCGTGACCTCTTGCTTTAAACTTCGTCGTCCCTTGCGACAAGATTTTTACTGACTTTTACAGTAAACCAACGGATCGTTTGCCACTCGTTAAACTTCTATTTTGATCTTTTTGTTTTCCCTCTCTCTCTCTCTCTCTCTCTCTCTCTCTCCCTCTCTTAAAACGTGACGTCGAACATTTAACCGAACGTTCTAGGAACAATTTTAATTAAGGAGAGAAATTTTCACGGAGTTTTTCCTTGGTCTTCCTTTTTTTCTTCTTCTTCCTCTCGTGAAAAGAAATTCTCGCAATTTATATATATAAAAGAGGAAAAGTAAAAAAAAAAAAAAAAAGAAAAGAAAAGAAAAGAAAAGAAAAAAATTAGGTTACCGATAGAAAAGAAGCGTCCGAGTGATCTATATTCTAACCGTAGAAAAAGAGGGATAATCGCCGTTCGAATTACGTGGGTTTCTTCTCATAGTTTGACTTCAACCCTTAAATCATCATCCACGCTTCTTTAGACTTCAACGAACCCCGCTTAAGATCATAATGATGATAGACAGGATTCCCACGCGATCCTTAGGAACATATCAATTTTCATTCGTAAAGGAACAGACTGTGAGAGATCGATCGTAATCCCTTCCCTCTTGTCGTGTTCGAATAAAAAAAAAAAAAAAAAAATCATTTTTCTGAGATTTTCACAACGAACTGATGCTTATGATACTATGATACTATGATATTTTTATAAATATAATTATATTTTATGACATAAATAGACATAATTATATTTTTTTCAGATATAATTATAATTTATAGCATATAAATTATAATTATATCTGAAAAAAAATAATTAAATAATTAAATAAGATATAATTGTTATTATCCGTCGTATAATTTTGATCATGAATTTTTATAACGTAACTTTTATATATTTATATCCTGATAAACAAAGCTTGCCGAAGATTTCACTCGATAGATCAAATCTTCTTATGTCGCTTTAAATAAACGTTCGACGATATTAATCTTCGCCTGACGTTGTCGCGTTAAAAATCACAAAAACGCGCATTTCCATAGTTTCACCTCCCTATTTCGAAAACATTCTATTGAGTACAATTAATTCGTCATAAAACGAGTCGGTTATGTCCAAAGCAATATAAATCACATACAAACAAGAAAATATAATTATCCGTGGTTTTCGATTTTGTTCGGACACACGACTGCAATTTTCAACACATATCTACTCGAACGTGTTTGTCCATATATACGGAGAAAGAAATAAAAAGAAAAAAAAACAAAACAAGGAGGAATGGAGGGAGAGGGAGAGAGAAAGAGAGAGAGAGAGAGAGAGAGAGAGAGAGAGAGAGAGAGAGGAAGAGTATAGGTACACGTTCATATGAAAAGTAAAGAGAAAAAGAGAAAACACGTTCAATCGTCTGGCAAGGGGGAGGGTTTCCTCGTCTACCTAGGCGTCTGATTTTTTTTTCCCCTCTCGATTGGCATCGATGTTCGATCATACATACGTGTATATGTACGCATATATATATATATATATATATATATATATATATATATATGCGTATATATATATATATAACGCATATAAAAAGCGACGTTTCGCTTGATACTAGCGCGAGGGAAAGTAAATATATCACACACACACACACACACATACCTATATATACCTATATATGTTCGTACGTATGTACCCATTAGAAGAAAAGAGAGAGATAGAAAGAGAGAGGGGGAATGAGAGAGAAGGAAGAAAAGGTGAGAAGAGGGAAAAGGATGAAAACGTACGGTTATATCGACTCCTCTTCGCGAGTCAACCGCTTAACTAATGTCGAGCGAGCGACGAGGCGTAATTCACGTTGGATGAGCTATCGCTCCCGATATTTTCTCGCTGAGAAGCCGAAAAAAAAGAAAAGGAAAGAAGAAAAAATGAAAAAAAAAAAAAAAGAAGAAGAAAGGAGCCGGTCGGTTGACTGGAGAAGAGACCGATGATGATGGTGCTGCTGCTAGTAGTGGTGGTGCTAGTGATGGTAGTACTATACGATAGAGAAAGAGAAAGAGAAAGAAAGAGAGAGAGAGAGAATGATTGGATGAGGGTAAAATCGATCACGCAATTATCGGGAATTCCCCGATCGTTCGTCGATGAATCGACGCGACGCACCGAATTCCGCTTTCCTCGAGACCGCGGAATAAATTATGGATGATCCGTGCGGCTTTACGATTTCATTTCATATTCCCTCTCCTACTCGAAACGACGCGTCGTGGGGATTCGTTGAGAGGAAGAAGGTGGTAGGAGACTAGAAGGATTCGTATACGAGAATGCGCGTATTCAATTCGATCGATTCCATACGAACGCGGAAGAGAAGAATAAAAGAAATTTGTCATATCCGTCGGACTCGTTAAAAAATAAAAAAGAAAATTAAAAAATAATAATAATAATAATAATAATAATGATAAAAAATAACGAACAATAAAATTAAAATAAACAATCACCATTATTAGAGACTAGAAATTTGATATATCTATTTAAATAGAATATAATCGATTGGTGTGATCTCAATGATCTGAATTATGCGTGGAAATAATTTCTTGATTGTTTCGATAAATCAATTATGAAACTTAACGAGAAACGAGATATGATTCTTTTTCAACGTTACATGTGTTCTCTCTCTCTCTCTCTCTCTCTCTCTCTCTCTCTCTCTCTCTTTCTCTCTCTCTCTCTCTCTCTCTCTCTCTCTCTCTCTCTCTCTCTCTCTCTCTCTCTCTCTCTCTCTCTCTCTCTCTCTCTTTGGTGACAATTACGTTCTATGTGTAAATTCAATTTTCTCTTGGTAACGTATGATCGAATATAGCAAGCATCCGGAAACGAGCTTCGAACTCGACTACGCTCTCTCGTTCGTAGGAGGAAAGATTAGTCGACACGTGGTGTAGTAGCCACCAATGATCGAGCACGTACTAATTCCATAGAAAGTAGAGGAGCGTATTCGATTAAAAGAGAGCAGGTGCGTTTCTCTCGGGGTTTAATCAAGAGAGGACACATGCCAGAATTTTCATTGTCTCTGTCTAACTGAAAAAGACTTCGATCTGCGTTCTTTCGATTCGATCGATTCCATTAGAAGCACATGTGTGAGCGCAACGAAGTTGACTCGCCATATTAATGAAAATTCGCCATATTATTAGAAAATAAAAGAGAATGTTATACGAAATAAAAAAGATTAAAAAATGATGATGACGATAATGGTGATAATAATAATAATAATAATAATAATAATAATAATAATAATAATAATAATAATAATAATAATAATAATAATAATAATAATAATAATAATAACAATAACAACAACAACGAAATGATACTTTATTTCAAAATATGAATGACACCCACGCGATGTACATGGGAAATGAATTATGAAAACGCTTAACTAAGGTACGGAACAAACGAGTCATAAATATTAAAATGAACTAGACGAGTGAGAGGGATAGATAATATATTTACACACACACACATTATCTCTCTCTCTCTCTCTCTCTCTCTCTCTCTCTCTCTCTCTCTCTCTCTCTCTCTCTCTCTCTGTATAAAATTAATAATGTATAAAATATAAATACAATAAATGAAAATATAAATAAAATTATATATATATATATATATATATATATATATATATATATATATGTATATATTGTAGTATAAAGTTAATAATATATAAACTATAAATGCAATAACAGAAAATATAAATCAAATTATATATTTTATCTATATACACACATACACACATAGGCAACGAAAATATAACATTTTACTGAAAATGATGACGTAAACTTTTATAGATACATATGAACAGCGGAATAAATAATCAAGAGAAAAAGAAAATAAGATAGAAAAGAACGGAAGCGAGTCCATCGACTGCACGCTCCATTTCTCGTTCGAAGCGCAGAACGAAGGATCGAGAGAGCGTGTCACGCCAATTACGAGACGCCGATGTAAAGAGAGAGAAAGAGAGAGAGAGAGAGAGAAAGACACAGACAGAAAGAGAAAGAGAGAGAGACAGACAGAAAGAGAGAGAGAGAGGAGAGACAGACAGACAGACAGAAAGAGAGAGAGAGAGAGAGAGAGAGAGAGAGAGAGAGAGAGAGCAAGTGAACGAAAGAAAGAAACAGAGAGAGAGAGAGCGCGAGTGAACGAAAGAAAGAAACAGAGAGAGAGAGAAAGAGAGAGAGAAAGAGAGAAGGAGAAAGAAAAGGCAATACTCGAGGCTCGTTCGACGCGATTCAGGTAGAGCTGAAGTCGCTTGGAAGGAGAAGGAAAGAAGGCTGAGGTGGTCGAGAGATGCTGGAACGCGGGAGCAAAAGAAAGAAAGAGAGAAAAAGAGAGAGAGAGAAAGGAGAGAGAGAGGAGAGAAAGAGAAGGTAGATAAAGAAGAAAGGAAGGACTAGGGTGGGGAATGGAGGGCAAGAAAAGGAGAAAAAAAGGTACGATCGAGCTGCTCCCGACTCAGCGGCTCTCATATTTAATGATATACTTCGCCGTGCTGGAGTCCCGCTAATGCACGCGGCGGACACCACACACAATATGCTTCGGCTCTTTCACGCACGCACACGCGCACTCCCTCTCTTCCCCCCTTTCTCTCTCTCTCTCACTCATTCCTCTCTCCAACCTACCCGCCTCCCTACCAACCCCTTGCCAACCGACCGACACAAGCAAGTATGTGAGTGCGCGAGCGAGCAAGCCAACGAGAGAGTGGCCGGACACGTCGAGCTTTTCCTTTCCTTTTCTTTTTCCCCTTCCATTTGTACCTACTTCTCTCATTCATTCTCTCTCTCTCTCTCTCTCTCTCTCTCTCTCTCTCTCTCTCTCTCTGTCTTTCTCACGCTCCTCTTTTGGACTCAGTAAAGCAAGTAGAATAGCAAGATATAGACAAAGTTAGAGTACTATAGTTGTTCAAGTTCCTCTTTTTGAAAATAATACTTTACATTAATCATAATACTGATAATAATAAATAAATAAATAAATAAATAAATAAATAAATAAATATATATATATATATATATTTATCACACATTCATACACACACTTTTATATTAAATATTTTTTATATTATTTTTTTATATTAAACTATAAAAAACTATTATTTATATATATATATATATATATATATATATATATATATATAAAATGTATGTGTAGGTAGAACAATGATCGCGAATGATAAAGATAACAAATTTTATTTTCTTTCCCGTCGTAATTTAATAAAAAGTGTCCAAGAATATTTTTCACTGGTTGAAAAAAATGATCACTATGAATCTCAAAGATTTATGTATTTATATATATATATATATATATATATATATATATATATATATATATATAAACGTATATACCTAATCCACGTTATCTATTTATTGTATTTCCTCGCAACTATGCTGCGGCCTTTGTCCTCTCTCTCTCTCTTTCTCTCTCTTTGTCTTTCTTTAGCACGACTACGAATTTCTCACTGATATCATATTCCTGATATACACACTTAAAAATTAGTCTTGATTTCGCGATTGCATCATAAATATTGCGTTCGACCTATTTTCACGTGCAATTATTAATCCTTTTAGAACCCCGAGTCTTCTTACATTCTTTTTTTCTTTTGATTCAAATTAATATTTATCCGACATTGATTAAAATAATGCAAATAAAAAAAAAAATAAAAATAAAAAATAAAAAAAGAAAAACTAGAAAAAAGAAATAATCAGTACAATAAAATCACTATGCACTTTGTATCGTTAATATCGTTAATATCGTCTAAATTTAACGACGCGTACTTACATACATACATATGTACATATATATGCACATATATACAAACATATATACATATATGAACGAGATGATAACGAACGAAGAGACAAATCGCCTTTAGCGAGATTTTGATTGGACCACACCTCCTTCTTTTCTCCCAATACCCCTCTCCACATTTCATTTTTCAGTATCAAGTCTATGATCGTGCGATCGAACGAGGTCTGATCGTAGAATCAGTAAGAGCGATCCGTGAAAGAAAAGAAAGAAATAAAGAGAGTGAGAAAGAGAAAGAGTGAGAGAGGTAGAGAAAGACAGAGAGATATAGAAAGAAAACGATCGATTTAACGGAATCGGAAAAGGAAAAGGGCATAAGAAGCGAGAAGAATTGAAGGCCACTAAACTGGCAATCGTCGGTGTTTCACATCGGCGATTCCTTCCGAACGAAAGTAAAAAGAATGAAACAAAGAAGAAGAAAAAAGAAAGAAAAAAAAAAAAAAAGAAGAAAAATCAAGAAAATAACTATCAAAGTTACGGTTTTACTGACAACGAATACGATCGAGGATCGAACGAATTTTTTCTTGCGTTCGAGGGAGGAATAAGAGGATAAAGAAGAAATAGAAGAGGAAGAAGAAGAGGAAAGAGAAAAGGAAGAAAAGGAGGAAGAAGGAATCGAACTTTTTTTGTTCCCTCTTACCTCCCACCCTACCTCCTTACCTCTTCCACCCTCTTCGTTCTTTTTTCCTCAATTTTGCCGCGTAATGGGCTCTACGAATGAATGATCTTGACAATGAAAGGCACTTCGGGCGATAATTAATCGTGGCCTTAGTAATAGTGGGTACGAGTCTCAGTATCCCTTTCCCTATCCCTATCCCTATCCCTATCCCTATCCCTCTCCGTCTCCGTCTCCCTCTCTCTCTCTTTCTCTTTCTCTCTCTCTCTCTCTCTCTCTCTCTCTCTCTCTCTCTCTCTCTCTCTCTTCAAAGCAAACGTGTTCGAATTTTTAATTACTGGAAAATAAAGCATACGGAGTTTTCAGTCGGTCGGTTCTTTCGTCTCTTATCCCTCTTCTTCCTTCCGCATGATCTAGCATTCCCAATTAAGGGAAGAAGACCCGAACCGAGAAGGTTCGACTCTTGTAGGTTCGGCAGACTCGGGGGTAGGAAACACTATGACAAATCGGACCTTTTAAAATTCCTACGTGAGGGACGCATCATCGATAGATCTCCTCCCTTTTCGTTCTCCTAACTCCCTTTCCCTTCTGCCTTCACCCCGGACATGTAACAGACTCGACTAAGGACCCTTTTCGATGACAAATGACAAAGATCGATCTCTCGTAGATGGAAATTCAGATTTCCATCTGCAGATCAGGATATCACCAGATTTCGTCGAATCTAAAGGAAGATAATGTTAAATTGATAATTCAATTGATAACGAAGTCTCTTGTGAGTATATCAATGCTTCTCCCTCAACCCTTCAGCCCTACTAAGTATATAATCAATAGTTTATTTTGTTGTTGTTGTTTTTTTTTCTTTTCACGAAATTCATGTTCAAAATCGTCGATTCGAGATCGAGATTAAGATTTGGCGGCCGACCATCAAAAGAAATGAAACGAAGGTAAGAGAAAGTGGGGGAGTAAGAGGAGAAGGTTGAGGAGGAGAAGGAAGAGAGGCATAGTGGTACCGCAAAAAAAAAAAGAATGGAGAGTCGCCACCCAATGGATAAAAGTAATCGTAACGCGTTGCACTCTACACGAGAGTGCACTTTGGGGTTGGCCAAGGGGATGGAATTTCGAAAATAGACCAAGTCGCCGGGGAGTGATCGCGCGTACGTGCTTTGAATTGCCTCTGGCTACGGGCATCTAGACGACGCACATCTGAACGTACCTATATGTATATATTTTCTCTCTCTCTCTCTCTCTCTCTCTCTCTCTCTCTCTCTCTCTCTCTCTCTCTCTCTCTCTCTCTCTCTTTCTTTCTCACCACTCGGAACATGCGCGCGCGCATACATACACACACACACGCGCGCGCGCGATATAAGCTGATATATAAGCATGTGTCCCAAGAGGGCTGTAAAAGATACTTTTAACGTACTTCTAAGAGCACAACCGATAGATCCGCATTTAAAAAGATCATCTAGTTTCTGTTTCGTTCATTCGTTCATTCTCGATAATTCTCGATATATCAAGATTTCTTCGAGACCATATTACTTAATAACAATCATCTGAACGACCTTACAAACTTTCAATTTTTTTCATATAAATGATGGAAGATAATATTCATCGTCCCTTGTTTGCTTATGTACGTTCAATTCGTAAAAATAACGTATCAATTCGTATTAAATACGTATATATATATATATATATATATATATATATTTTATACGTGGCTAAATAACATCGAAAAATTGATCTAATATCGGAATCTTCTCGAATTTTTGGATTTATCGTCATAAAAGTGCAAAAGCGAAAGAGCTAAAACGAATAGCAAAAAAAAAAGTACAAAAGAAATACAAAAAAAAAAAAATAAAAAAAGATAGGGTGGAGATGACCTCAAATGACGAAAGTCGTAATTCGTACTCGCTTTCGTTCTACGGGCGTTAGCGCCTTGCTCGAAAGACATTTTTTACGACTTTTACCAAAGACTTTTACGAGTCAATGTTTCTCTCTTTCTCTCTCTCTCTCTCTCTCTCTCTCTCTCTCTCTCTATCTATCTATCTCTTACTATCTCTTTCCTTCTTTCCGTCAATTTTCTTTCCGCCATCCGTCGTTGTTTTCTTTCGTCCCACCCGAAAAGTTCTCGAAGTTAACGTGAAAGATATCGAGCTGGATGCTTGCACAACACATATAGGTGGGCGTTTTATTTATTTATTTATTCACTCGTTTATCGGCGTTTACATCAAAAATACGACGGCATCATGTACGAGTTCGTTCATCGGAGAAACAGGGATTCTCTTTTTTACTGGCCTTTCTAATAATAGGTGTCAAAAATTATTACCGTCGAGCGGCATAAAACGAATCCACCTAAAATTCCCTCCATCGGCGTTACTTTTGGCCTTCCTCATCTTCTTCTTCTTCTTTTTCTTCTTCTTTATGCGACTTGGGAATTAATCAAAAGCTCCATCGTAAAGTTCTAGTCGTTTGTGACGTACTATCTTCATGTTTTCTTTTTTCTTTTTCTTTTTTTTTCTTTTTTTTTCATTTTTTGTTCCGTACTACCTTCCCGTTTTTAGATCAGCTTGAAAAGCGAACGAAGGGGAAAGACTAGACACACAACACAACAACAACTTTGAGTAAACGTAATCTCGTATAATCCGCGTTCGAAACTCGACTAAGAAAATGAACAGAAAGAAACGAGTGGAAAGAGCGAAGAAGGGAAGAAATGAGCCGAGTTCTCGACTTAGATAATAAAAAGTTCTTTTTCTTTTCTTTTCTTTTCTTTTCTTTTCTTTTCTTTATTTTTGTTTTGCTTTTCCTAGAACCAGTAAGTACTAAAACCTCGTGCGTCGTCAACACCAAAGTAATAGTAACCAATGAATTCTTTTTCTCCAAGAAAAATTCTATTTAAAGAGTTGTAAGTAACTAAGAACTACGTACATACGTTTGCACGTTTATTCGCAAACTATACTTTCCACACATGTGGCAAGGAGAAAACGAGCGAGAGAACGCACTTGCTAATGCGAATGGCGTTTACATTGCTCGCTTGTTTGCATGTTTATTTATATGACTAACATGTGACCCTCGACACCATCCAACATCCCTACCATTCAACCTTTCCTGACAATGGAAATGTTTAGAGAATTTCCAATACACCTATATTCATAATTAATATATATATATATATATATATATATATATATATATATATAAAATATGTATATATGTATGTATATATCTATAAATATCGTAGAAGCATGAAAAAAATAATATTTCCGTGTTTGTTTGCTTATATTCGAGTATATCAGGCCAATAGGCTGTCGTCTCAGTAGACGAGGCTTATATAAATATCGACTATAACGACGTTTCATCGCTGAAAAAATATCCACCCTCATAGTTCGCGTATAAAGAGGGGTAATAGAGAAGATAGAATAGAAATGGTTTTATAATTTCCCATCATTTATTCAAACGATCTGATACGTTCTCGCATTGACGTATAATTCGATACTTTTTCGAAACAAAACGTTTCACGAACGAAGATACGACATACATCACGAGAGTTTTATGAGAGGGGTTGAATAAAAAAGAAAAAAAAAAGGGGAAAAAGAGAAAAAGATCAAAAAAATTGCTTTTGAAATAGAAACTTCGAAAGATTGGAAATTAATAAAACAGCCATTCGTTTTGCTAATTCTTTTAATTTTTTCGAAGCGGTCGAATTGAAACATTTTTGTAAGTTCTTTTTTCTTTTTTGTTGGAAAGATTCCACGGTTAAATATGTTACTAAAACTTTGATGCTCTTTGAAAAATTAATGGATCCATGTTATGAACTCAACGGAAACGAATTTTAACTCGGTTTGATAATTTTGATTATATACGTGAAAGACGATATTCGTTTCAATAACCTCAAGCATGATACACGCAATGTCCAGATAATTTCAATGTTATCAATTTACCCTCGGTATTCCTTATATTCTCGTATAATAATTATTATTAATTATAGAGAATTTAATCTATCTCTTATACGATACATTATCGATACAGTCAACTGTATTTGATTACCCTATCAACGTTCTCAAATATTAACTTATTTCTGAAAATAACAGAATAACCGTTTATGATATTACATTTACAGATCGTTTACTATCTGACAATGTAAAATAACAGATACAAAATATAAGAATAATTTGGTAAAAAGTTTATCAGAAATTTTAATATCCATGAATCATATCAACCTTTCAAAACAAGCGAAACTTGATTCCTTTACGCTAGCTAAATGCGGTTAAAGCGCGTTTAATAATGTACCGGCTTCCTCTGAATTATTTTCTCTCTCTCTCCCCCCCCCCCTCTCTCTCTCTCTCTCTCTTATTATAATATCTTCTAAACGTCTAACGTTATCAATTTAACGAACAGTAACGAAGCAAGGTTGCTCGCGCGCGAGCGTTTACTACTTACGACCACCAGCAATGATGAGAGAACGGTGAATACGGGTGAGATGGCTGGAAAACGGTGAATAGTAATTGCACAGCTTCCATTACCGCGTAAAGCACGTATTATACCTTGTGTCCATTAAGTAATATCCCATTTGGCTTTCGAACGAAACATATTTCTAAGCCGATGATCTACTTCGTGCGGTCGAATACACGAGTATACTTTTCAAATCTTTTTATATCTTTACATACATTTTTTTTTTACTTTTTTTTTATTATCCTATTAGAAAATTTGTTGTACATATATATTATATTACTTTATAATTTTATTATTTTGTCGCCGAGAGAGAGAGAGAGAGAGAGAGAGAGAGAGAGAAAAGGAATAGAAAAAAGGAAAAGAAAGTAGAAAAAAGAAAGAATTTCGCGACACGAGTCGAGTAAAATTATTAATTTGTCCGATTACAACCGGCGGCAGTAGCAGTGGCTGCGGTGGCGTCGGCAGCAAGGAATCTACGACTCTCGTTCAAGCGTTAAATTTATGCGCCGATAAAGTCCTATTCGCAGCGTAGATCTTAATTCTTATCCTTGGATCTTATTGACAGGAGGAACGTATTCCGCAAGGACGACGATAGTTACCGCATTGTGAAGGAGCCAAGTAAAGTCGCCACGTGTGGCTCGAGGGCCTCTCTCTTTCTCCTCTTCCTCCTCTTCCTCCTCCTCTTTCTTCTTCTTCAATTGATCCTCACCCTCGCTTGGCAAAGAGAAAAATCTTTTGCTCGATCGCGAGACAGTCGCCACATATTATCGCCTTCGCCCTCGTCCACGATCGCGCGAGAGAGTGGAAGGCCAAGAGGAAGGACGAGAGAATGTAGAGAGGATGATGAATAATACGAGTAGAAGGTATCTTTCTCTCTCTCTCTCTCTTTCTCTCTCTCTCTCTCTCTCTCTCTCTCTCTCTCTCTCTCTCTCTCTCTCATTTTCTTTCTCGTAACTCCGAGGGACATCGAGGGCCTTACAATGAGCGCTGCTTTGCATACGAAATTACAGTCCTACGAGCGACACGCATCTTTCTCTATGCACGACATTGTCATTACGTTTATTGGGTTCCGCTCGTTACCGAACGCCTTGGCACACTCGAAATTAATAGTTTCAGACGAAAGAGATTGAGAATTATAAGAGAAAGGGAATGAGTGAAAAGGAGAATAAACCGATTTGTGTTCTACGTCGGAATAAACTTATAAACGACTTCGATTGATCGAGGCTAGAAGCTAAATGCATAAATGTAATGATAAGAGACGATAAGAAAAATAAATTTATGGTATTAATACGACGAATATTTTTTTTTTGTTTTCTTGCTTTTTTCCCTCTTAAGAGTGAAAGAGAGAAAGAGAATGTATGTGGATGAAAAATAATTTATTACTTATACAAGCCAACAGACATTTTTATATCAGTTGCGTACGTGAAAAATATAAAATTTCGTGTGTTCAAGGACAACGTTCGATTCATTGAGAATGAAAACGAATTTATCGACATCGTTCTGATTGCGAGATGTCAACTAACTCGTTATGCTCGGCTCAAAATCATTTGCTGACGTTTAATCGAGCTTTTATCATAAAAAGCGTGAGGATTCGAAAGAAATAAATAAAAACAAAAAAAGAAAAGAAAAAAAAAAGAGAAAAAATAACATTCAGTAGGAAAGAAATTATTATCGATCGTGAGGTTAATGATTCTAGATATTAAATTTGACGACATTGATTTACTTAATTAACAATTCTTAATGATTATTTCTATTTACGACGGTCTCGATAATCGAAATTCCGATTAATGAGTTTTGTATGCGTTCAAATTTTTGAAGTTCGATTGATCGATTTAATTTGAAAATAATTAAATAAAAATAGTATAGATACGTATACCCGTATTCACTCAAAAATGATTGTTAAATGAATAAATCGGTAAGAACGAAAAATTTTCTTTCGATGAACGAACAACTACGTACGTCGATATTCATACGTATATTGGTCGATCGTATTCTATATTAAAAAACGAAATTGAGATTGATAGGATCAATTTGATTAAAGCTTGTGCAAATGACACATTCGATAAATTTTACCACGTAATTCGCATCATTTTATAATACCGTTCTTTTCAAACCACCAGATAAAGTCCTCAATACTAATCCACAAATAATAATAACGATGATTAATGAACAATAATCAGGTTTGGTGAAACGTAAAAACAATGCGACGACAAATCATTGAAAAAAAAAAAAAGAGAAAAAAAAAGAAAAAGGAAAAAACAATCGTTCGAGTTTCGTTTAAATCATCGTTCTTCAACGCTCTCTTCCCTTCCCCAGTCTATCAGTCTGTCTCTCTCTCTCTCTCTCTCTCTCTCTCTCTCTCTCTCTCTCTCTCTCTCTCTCTCTTCCGATTATAAATTTATGTCTCTTTGACGTGAAAAAAAAAGAAAAATAAAAGGAAAAAAAAAAGAAAAAAAGGAAAACATTTCGAGTTAGAATTTGTCGTTGTTGACTTGTGGAAGAAGAAAGTGGTAGGTTCCGTTTCGGCTCGTTTCGGCTCGTGCGTACCTACAACGGACTTACAAGCGGATACGTGGAAGCACTCGAGCGATACATAACGCCCGGACCCGTCCAATCCGTATTGAAGCAGGGGCCCTGAAAATATCCAGGGGCACTTAGCGCTATCTACAAAGGCTAATGTAGCCGACCGATAATAAGAAAGAGAGAAAAAGAGAAAGAAAAAGAGAAAAAGAAAAAGAGAGAGAGAGAGAGAGAGAGAGAGAGTACTTCTACCATTGCTGGCGTATCCTGTCCACGCGAGTAGAAACCGGCCAAAGAGGGAGAGAGGAGCAGCACGCTTCTGACTTCTCAATCTACTACGGGATTCTCTCTCTCTTTCTCTCTCTCTCTCTCTTTCTCTCTCTTGTCTGGCTGCTGTTCGGCCGATTAAACCGTTTTATTTCCCCTTAGCCTGCCTGCCTGCACCCTTCCCTCCTACTACCTTATATCCCCGTACTCCCTTACCTATCAACCCCACCTCACTCCATTCCGTCGCCGACCCCAAGCCCTCCGTGTCACTCTTTCCTTTTCGGACGTCTCTCGATAACGTGCCGCTTTTCGAAATGCACGTGTCGCTCGGTTTATCGCGTGACACAGGAATATTCCAAAGTCCCGTAACGAATTCCGGTATTTCTCTTTCTTCTTCCTTCCTTAACGAGGAATTCCATTGGTTGATCCTAATTATCCGGCGTTTATCGTTCCTGCTAAAATAAATCTGTTCGCGAATAAAAGAAAATTAAAAAAAGTTTTCGGAACGGTGAGATTAACGATCCACTTTCTCACGGTCAACGTCAAAGATTCGTCCATTTTTTATCGATTTCTTTTTATTTTTTTCTCTCTCTTTCTCCCTCTGTATCTTCATTATTTTGAAATCTTTGTATATTCGCCAAATAATAAGAAAAATAAGAAGAAATCGTACGAATGAAACTATTCGTAACAACGAATTTATTTTATACATCTTTTATCAATTCGATAAATAAAAATGAACGTACGATAAGTAAATACGCATTTTAAAAGCGCGCGAGTTTTGAGATCGAGCAAGTGTCTTTCTTCTCTTCCTCTACCTATCTCTTTCTCTCTCTCTCTCTCTCACTCTCTCTCTCTCTCTCACTCTCTCTCTCTCTCTCTCTCTCTCTCTCTCTCTCTCTCTTTCCCTCTGTTTTTCTCTGTCCTTCTTCCCGTACTTTCGATGGGTCGACTCGCATCGGAATTCCTTGGTAAATGAACGATAGCATAAAAAGAGTCATAAATCACGTTTAACGAAGCGTCAGGCAGCATTTTCTTCAATGCAAAACGGCGGCTCCCCGTCTGTGGATAATTATAAACAAATAGGCGAGCCACTCGTGTACCGTTAGACGATAAGCCCCTTTGCGTGCATATATAAATAGTATTAAAAAGTTACGGTGGAAGTTGGCGTCGTTGTTTTCTCGCGAATACATGATATCTCGTGTGTGTGTGTGTGTGTGTGTGTGTGTGTGTGTGTGTGTGTACATACGTTAGTTATTATACCTACATATGCGTTCTTTCATCTTTCTCCATCTCTATTGACGATCGACTCAACCTGAAATCATTAACCTTCCAAGTGGTGTTTCTTTGGTGGCCGCGTTATCGTAATAATCGAATACTCGGCAGTTCGCTTATCGAGGTACCAGCCGCTGATCGAATAGATTGGAAAGAGAAGATGAGGTATAGAGGAGGAAGAGAGGAGGAAGAGAGGAGGAAGAAAAATGAAAGCTTTGCTGGAAGGAGATCCGGTAATAGACCTTTTTAAATCGCCTTCTTTCGAACATTGACTTAACCTAGTTTCGTAAGTACGAAAGAAAAGGAAAAAGAAAATATTTATATATACGTAACTACATAGATAGAAAGAGTTTAGATACGAGTCTAAAAGAACAACAAAGAGATACAATAAAAAGAGGAAGAGAGAAATAAAGAAAGAGAGAAAAAGAGAGAGACAGAGAGAGAGAAAGAAAAAGAAAGGGAAGAGAAGGTGCAAATAAAAAAAGAAGAAAAAAAACAGAAAAAAAATTGGATGTAAACTCGTAAACCCCAAACAGCTTCTTTATCTTTCTTTCTTCGTTCGTACGCATGCATTGAAATCTATAGATAAAGAGATCAATTGTCTCGAGACAGTCCTTTTCTCGGTATTAATATCATTCAATGCTGTTATCGCCGCGCACGATGTAAAAAGAGACTGAGTCAGCGATAGCGCGAAGCGTGCGTGTCGATAACAATCGAAATGCGATCGAGAGAGGGAGAGACAGACATAGAGAGAGAGAGAGAGAGAGAGAGAGAGAGAGACCAATTTCATTGAATTCCTTTGTCGGGAACTTTTACGGTAAGGAATGTCGAAAGAGAATGAGGGAAAATATCGAATCGAGTTGGCGAGTTAAGTTCTATTCTCGTTACGTATTTTTTGATCTCACTTTCTTGCGAGAGATTCACGAGAAAATTTCGTTTCATCGTACAATTCCTTCTTCTACCGACTTATGAAATCGATTATAACGAGGACACGAATCCTTTCTGGGACAATACACATCGAAAGAATGAAAATAACAATTGACTCTATTGCTCTGACTTTCATTTTTTCTTTCTTTCTTTTGTTTATTTTTAAATATATAAATCATCATTACTTATTACTTATCTCGGATTCGTATAACACATTGACGAATATTAGATTCGTTATAAAAATCGAACACACTTTCATATATTCAATTGTAAAAATCAAATAAAAATAAAAATATTCGTCGGCAACGAGATATTCGAACGATGATATTCGTAAAAAAAAAGAAAAAAAAAGAAAAAAAAATAAAGAAAAAGAAAAAAAAAAGAAAAAGAAAATATCGTTATCTGTAAAACAGTTAAGAAATAATGCACGTTCAGGAAAACGAGATTTCTCGTTAACGATCGACGAAAGATCATTAATGAAAATATACAATATTCATTTACATTCAATGCAATATACAAAACGTTTATAAATTTTTTACTTTTTCGTATGAATACGACATATCGGGCACATTCACCCAGCCCAAAATATTTTTTAGGTTGCTTTTCGAGAAAGCAACCTGAAAGTTCGATGAATCGAAACGACCAGGTGCTTCTACCGTCTTTCCTTGCATCGATGCCGTATACGAAAAGAAATCTTCGACAAAAGATTTGTACGAACAAGAGAGAAAGAGATAGAGATAGAGATAGAGAGAAAGAAAGACTACTGCTATTCGTTAAACGAGTGTACCATGCGATCGAGTGAGTTGCGAGTCACGGAAAAGAAACGCAAACAGGCCGACAAAAGGCGAGCAACCGTCTTGATGTTTGCCCGGAAGAGAGAAAGGAAGAGAGGGAGGGAGAGAGAAAGAAAGAGAGAGAGAGAGAGAGAGGGAGAAAGAGAGATAGATACTGATGTCGTTCTTCGCACCTACACATTGCGTTTCTACGGAGCAGAATGTATGTGTACTGTGAAAAGAAGCAGAGTGATTCGTTAAATACCGTGAAATTCATGGTACGAATTCGACCCCTATACTACACTCGGTATGACTACACCATTGATACTTTGTCAAAATTAAATCGTTCAGATGAAAAACCTTTGACGAAAAGAAAAAAATAAAAAAAAAAAAAAAAAGAAAAAACCTTCGGTAAACTTTCGCTCGGTTAATTCGATTCTCGAGAAATATTTCAAATCCTAATCTTGTGGTAAATCCATTAGAGAGATAGTATTAAGGCTTAGAGTTCTTTCTATTTTTATTTTTTTTTTTTTAGGTAATTTTTTCTTTTGAATCTTTTAAAAGGAAATAACTTGAAAAATATTGTTTATTAATATAATATTTATTAATATATTAATATATTGTTTATTAATATATATTATTAATATATTGTTATTAATAGATCATTTCGTTTTCATTCGTATCAGATAGTGAAACATTTGGGACAACCTAATGAATTTATTTAAAAAAAAAATATAATTATAAAAATATAAATGTCAGATGCTTATTTAAAATATTGTCAGATTATCAATTGTTATGAAAAAAAAAAAAAAATAAATAAATAAATAAAAACAAAATAAAAACGATGTATTAATATACCTAATTCTATTTATTTTTTTATTCGTGTATCAAAACGTAAAGATTTTTAACAAATTCTTCGGAGATTAGACTTATAATATGTTTCTGACAGAATATCGTCCTTAATTTTTCACTCGAAAAAAAAAGGAAATAGAACAAAGAAAAAAAAACCAAAAAAAAAAGAAAGAAAGAAAGAAAAAATGTAAGTGAAATTCATCTATGTCGAAGAGATTAATTCAAAATAGTATATACAAAGCTAAAACGAAGAAAGTTAAACTTTTATTGGTCTCCGGACTGACGGGCAGAGACGAGGTATCACGATGCGCAAGATTTTAATCTCGTTATACATACGAAAAGGTTTGTTCCTCTCGGGAACACCTGGCGTATCTTAAAACGGTTCGCGCGAAGCGCATAGAGAAATCCTTGGCTCGTTTCTTCGTTCAATAGACGTCGTAGTTTTCGATACACTTTGAAATTTCGTGGCAGCTGTAGAGAGGGGGATGAAAGGCTCCTCGATGTCAAATGTTTATTCGTAGGATTTTTCTCATGAGGTATCATAAAGAAAACGAAGAAAAAGAAAAGGATAGAAACCGATAGACAAGAGAAGAAAAGAGAAGAGAAGCAAAGAGAAGAGTAGGTAAATTGTGTCTAAGAATGAAGATGTGGATGCGGTGGAGGATGTAGGTGGGTGGTTGGTTGGTAAAGGAAATCGATCGAAATTCCGAAGATGATAAAAAACAAAAACCGAGAAGGATGTTTGAAAGGCCACTCAAAAAATAGATCGAACGGCTTCTTCTCCATCGAAGACTTTTCCATACTTTTTGAATAACCCGAACGAGAATATGAGAGAGAAGAATATACATGCATAGGATAGAAGAGGACGCAAATATTAGAAAGGTAACATCATCCTTTTGCTACTTCGTGTTTCCCCGAGGCCGGCGAAGAAGTAACGCAGAATTTTCATAAACGACGATGCTTTTGAACTTCGATCTTATGGAGAAAGAGAGAACGTTGATCTTCAAGGAAACTTCGCTTTTCCTTATACTAAACCCTCCAGAATGCAAACGCGTGGAAGTACAAAAATGCATGATCAGAATAAGAGACTTTGCCCGAGCAAAATACTAACAATAAGTTGCATCGAACTTGAGAGCTGTAATCTTCTCTCTCTCTCTCTCTCTCTCTCTCTCTCTCTCTCTCTCTCTCTCTCTCTCTTTCACTCTCCTCCTTCTTCTTCTACCTCCCTTTCTCTACGTAAAATACCCACTATGTGGTTTTTCAATTTCAAAAGAAAGATTTCCAAAGAAAATCGATTCTCGAAGGGAATATCGAAAAAGAAAGAAACTTCAATTACGTGATCTCAGAATAGTAGTAAGCGAATAGAGGGAGGAGCAAGAGAGACAAGAAGCGGAAGAAATTGTTTAGTCGTAATTAGCAAAAGAAAGAGAGAAAGAGATAGAGAGAGAGAGAGAGAGAGAGAGAGAGAGAATATGAAAAAAAAACAAAAAGAAGAACGTAAAACATTCGATTTCGATCGAAAATACTTTTTCTCCGTTTATCCTTGCTAAAGAAGAAGGAAAAGGAAAGAATGATGATTATGAAAGTAACGAGAGAAAGAAAAAAAAGAAGAAAAAAGAGAGAAGAGTAAGAAGAAAAAAGATGTAACGCACATAGACGAAGAAGAGACAGAGCGAGAAAGGAAGATGTCGGAAAGAAGTATGATAAAAAGGTACAATATTAATCGCAGGTGTCTCAGTACGGTAAAGTAGAGATTAACCTCGACCCGAATATCTTGTGATCCTCTCGACGAGATAACAGTTCGCGAAAGCCATGGTAAGAAAACGAGAAGGAAGCACCAGTTCTAACGGTTAGCTTCCCCTCCCCTTCTCTCTCTTTCTCTTTCGTCTTCTTTCCTTTCAAACGACTCGTCTTTTCTATCTCTCTCTCTCTTTCTCTCTTCTTTCTCACTACCACCTTTCACTTGCTTAGCTTATTTATCTATAATTCAAATGGTTACGCATCGATTAATGTTCGTATTAATCTATGACGACGTTTAACGAGCAAATCTTGCGGTTATCAAACCTGTTACGCTCTCTCTCTCTCTCTCTCTCTCTCTCTCTCTCTCTCTCTCTCTCTCTCTCTCTCTCTCTCTCTCTCGATATAAGTAAGTACGTAAGTAAGTACTGTAAATACTTATGTACATATATAAGTAAATACTTAATTACGTATGTGGTTGCTCGATATTCTTCTTCTCTTACTTTTTCATTTTCTTCTATCTATCCCTTTATTTTTCTACGTCTTCCTAGTTTTAATCTTTTTATTATACGAACAGATAATACAGACAGATAATACGGACAGACGGATCACTGTCGTTCTACTCTTTCTTTTCTTTTCTTATCTTTTTTCGTTCTTTCTTTCCTTCTTTCTTTCTTTCGCAAAAACTCACTGTGTGAGAAAGTATTATGTCGTTCTCAATTTAAGTAGCTATCGATGCTATATAACAGTGAGTGAATGAGAAGAGTAAGGAGTGAGTGAACGAAGGAGAGAAAGAGAGGGAGAGATAAAATCATTAGGGGCGCCTGCTATGAAGAGGAAATCATTGATTCGAGCGTGTCGAAAGCAAGTCGAAAACTCTTTCGCTTGATAGGTATAACGCTAAAAGCGTCTCTCTCTCTTCTCCCTCTCTCTCTTTCTCTCTCCGTTCCCCGTCCATTCCCTCTTTCTTTCTTTCTTTCTTTCTCCTCCTTCTTCGTTTCTTTGATCGCGTACAAAAATGTCCCTTTGTCTCGAGCCACAATATGTGAGAGAGAGAGAGAGAGAGAGAGAGAGAGAGAGAGAAAGAGAGAAAGAGAAAGAAAGAGAGAGAGCGAACGAGTGAGCCTTCCTTTCGAGTGGGCCAGCCCAACCTGTACTTTACAGCTTTTTCGAATGAAATTGGCCGACGACGAGGCACGTTTCGTCGCCCTCTTCTCATCTTCTTTTCCTTTTTCCACGACGACGACGACGACGACGACCAATGACGACAACAATGATGACGAATCTGCGTCTCAAGAACGTGCCGATGTCCCTCAGGCACGAAGGAGACAAACCGACTGTGATGCAAAAACTTAGGCAATTTGTTTCGCCTCGCGCGCATTAAATCCTTTCGAAAGTATATGTATATGAAACAAAGAGATAGGTAGGTAGATAGGTAGGTAGGTAGGTAGGTAGGTAGGTAGGTAGGTAGAGAAAGAGAGAGAGAGAGAAAGCTCGAATTTTTAAATTTATCCTTACATATATTTGTAAGTTACATATATGCATAGTATGCACCCACACGTTTATTCTTTTCTTATTTCTCATGGCGGATTTTAATATTTTCCTTCAGCGAGGCAATTCGGTGGCTGCTACCGCTTCGTAGCTCCACGCGAAAATTACTTTGACCGTCATTCCCCTCGAGTTTTCCTACCAACGAATATATATATATATATATATATATATATATATATATATATATATATTACATATATATGTGTATATATATGGCGAATGTATGAGTATGTGTGGTAGATACACGTGCAAACGTATATTTACATGTATAGCTTTAGGAAACTTTCCGGAAACTCGATGTTCGATCGTAGTTTCCGACGAAAGTAGTAACCTTTTCGCGTTACGCTCGATTTATACCCATTCTAACCTAAATATCTTACGTAGCGACGACCACAAAAATTTTCGACCTTTTTCTTACTCCTTCCCCTCTACTTTAACCAATTTTTTTTCTTTTTTTTCCTTTTATTAAAGGAAATAAAATGAATGGCAAAATCGAACAAATTTCAAATTGTAAGAAAAGGATCAAACTTTAATCGAAAGGTCGATATCCATGAAATTATTTTTTTTTCTATATATGATAGAAAATAAAATAGACATCGTTTTATATAATAAAATAAAATTTGCAGCCATTTTGAAAGTGTTATTCTTTTTTCGTCAATACATATATCAATAGTTTTAAACGAGGAATGATAAACGACGACAATAATATTATCGTAAAAATGTTTTGGTATTACGATCTAGAAATATATTTATTTAGAAATATCGTTGAGAAGATAGAAAAATATAAAAATCGCGTTAAAGGCTTATGGTCGTTCGTGCGACAGGTTTGCTCGCGTGCGGTCGCGCGCATAGTCCGTTGCATTCTTCACGAGTGCAACAAGAGAAAGAAGAGACGCGAATAAGGAGGATGAGGTGGAGGAGGAGGGGAGGAGAGGTAAGGAGGAAGAAGAAGAAGCAGACAGGGCGGAACACAATGGAGCGAAAACCGGAAAGAGGTACGCCCACTTCCCAAAAAAATGGACCCTCCAATGAAAAGGGAAAAAGGTCGGTGCGCGCGCGCGCTCGCGCACGTCGCGAACCGGGACACCGATCGCCGCGAAACGAAAGGTGCGCGCACTGCCATTGGCCAGATTCCCATGAAATTCGAGCAGCAAATAAGGCGAATCCTCTATTCACGAGCAAAGGCCTCGACAATGAGAAAAATAAAGCCGAAATCCGTCCTCGTAGTTACCGTCGGTATTTACTGCACAAGCCGACCCATGCTTTCTCTGTCTGTCTGTCTGTCTGTCTGTCTGTCTGTCTCGTTCTCTCGTTCTCTCTCTCCTTCTTTCTATCGTGTATATGTATGTGTATATGTTTGCGTGTTTGTGCGGACGAAATTGCGTGCGAATCAAATCCTACCAATTATCGCCATTGCCCTTGGTAATTCGCCGTGCCACCTTCGAATTTAAATTCCTATCCATGTAATTCAGTTCGAAATTAAATTTTGTGACATTCTTTCTTTTTCTTTCTATATATATATATATATATATATATATATATATATATATATATATATATATATATATAATAAAAAATAAAAATATAAAATATGTGTATATATGAGTGTATATATATAAAATTTAGCTATTTGAATAAATAAAGGTGAGAAATGAATTTTTGCATATAAATCAAAGTATAAGTATTATACAACAGTACTTATAATTAATAATATTTTATTTTTCTGTCACCACGTTGAAATATATTATTGTTATTGTTATTATTATTATTATTATTATTATTATTATTATTATTATTATTATTATTATTATTATTATTACAAATATTATTATTATTAAAAATTTGGAGGCTAATTTCTTGTTTACCTAAAACTTTTGAGATCAGAATGGTTCCCTTCGTTTATATCGACGATGACGTGTTTAGCGATTTTGGGGTGAACACGAGAATTATTTTTTTGAGTCTTTTTATCTTCGTATTGTCAGGATAACATGCCGGATCGTTCGGGGGTTTTAACTCTCCTTAAATCTTTTTTTCTTTTTTACTTGATGAAAAGAAAAACGAGGACTATACAATCTGCCGATTAACTTTGTACTTCGCCGATGTATCGGACAAAATTGTCGTTACGAGGGGGCTCAACGCGTGCCAATCGTTAAGTCCGAATTCTCTGACGACACGTGGACGAACAATGACTCGTCGTTTACCCTGTCGAAGAAATTCATGAGCGGAAAGAAGAGAAAAAAAGAAAGAGAGAGAGAGAGAGAGAGAGAGAGAGAGAGAGAGAGAGAGAGAAATACTCTCGTCTATACATATCCACCCGTCGTTAATCGTACTTACGACACTAAATACCCAACAAGGGCCGTTTCCATAAAGATGATTACAATCTCCCTTTCTATCTCTTCTTAACCTCCCTTTATCCAATAAATATATTTAAACTCCCGTCATTTTAACGAACGTTTTTCGAAATACGTTTCTTCATTTATTCTTGTGAAAAAAAAAAAGAAAGAAAGAAAAAAAACATGTGATTTTGAAACTTTCATAAATAAACTCTCACTAGTACTTTTACATTAACATCGATTTATATTATGATAATATGCAACTATATATATATATATGAAAGAGAGAGAGAGAGAGAGAGAGAGAGAGAGAGAGAGAGAGAGAGGTATATGACATGTGCCACTTTCATAATCAACGACTCAAATGAATCGACTCTGATTTTGCAACGAAAAACCGAACTCAAGGATATAATAAACGTTCAAATTTATATGTCCATATTAAACATAAAATCAGAAATTAAAATAAATCTACAACAATGAAAAGTCAGAAACGAAAAATAAAAAAATGTTTGAAAAAATTTATCGCTTATACGTAAATAACTAATAGATAATAATAATCACGTAGTAATCTAAGAGATATTTCAATAAACAAATTTGTTACATAATTCAGTGTATATACCATCAACTAAATATAGAGGACGACCTTACGATAAGTTTTTTTTTTTGAAAAGTGCAAGAACGTTCGATAAATAAGTGGGTCGCGAGACCTTTCACCCCGGATTGTCATTAAATCGAATAAAATCTCACCGATTAATTTTCTATGTACGCCCATTTTTACATCTAATAATCACATTATCATTTCTAATCGATGTTTCCGAGGATATTCTTTTTTCTCACTCTCTCTCTCTTTTTTTTTTTTTTTTGTAAAACTTTTAGGTACAGGTGTCTCGAGATCGTCGTTTCGATGCAGTTGCCGATTATATTGATTAGCCTTAGTCCAGACTTAAAACGATTTAAAGAATTTCTATACCCGTATAAAAGATTTCTCTCTCTCTCTCTCTCTCTCTCTCTCTCTCTCTCTCTCTCTCTCTCTCTTTTTTCCGTCTTTCTCGCATTTGCGCGAACGATGATACGCAAATTGAAATTCCTTCTTCCGGCAGACACCATACAAAAAAAAAAAAAAAAAACTTTTCCTTCTAAAGATCCGTATATTTCCCTCCCTTCTCTTCTCTTCTCTTCTTCGCCCTCCCTTCCTCTCTTGTCTCTCCTCCCTTCGTCAAGAAATCGTACGCGATATTTAGTCGGACAACACGCGAGAAATGAAACGAGTTAACCTTGCGAAACGAATGAAATTGAAGTTTCCTACTTCTTTTATATAAATTCCTTCTTGGCTTACGCGAAAAAGAATCTCAATCTCACGAAACGATCTATCTCTGCTAATAATTTTTCGGTTACAAACTAATCATTCGACATAATTATCCTTTCTATCTTTTACTTACGTAACGCGATTCTGTTATTTTCGTTCGTTTCGAGATAAAAGACGATCATAAAATAGTCGAAATCATAGTATGTGTCTCATTAAAAGTCTAAAACATTC
Source organism: Vespa crabro (assembly GCF_910589235.1). Classification (NCBI taxonomy): domain Eukaryota; kingdom Metazoa; phylum Arthropoda; class Insecta; order Hymenoptera; family Vespidae; genus Vespa; species Vespa crabro. The sequence goes on from NC_060964.1 coordinate 648,429, forward strand.
TTAAATTATAAAATAAATCAAAGATTCTTATTTCACGATGCGTAAGAAATCTTAATATTTTTCGACGATCGAACAAGCAACGACGAAGATAATGATGATAATAATAATAATAATAATAAAATAATAATAAGAATAATAATAATATTATAAAAAATAAGATTAAGAAATAAAGAAAAAGGAAAAGAAAAGAAAAATAGGAAGAGGAAGAGTATCCGAAAATCGAATTTCGCGTCTCGGGAGGAACGCGATCTTATCGTCCTTGTGGAACGTTATCTCGACTGGTATCTCGTCGGGTCAAAACGTGACCTTGCCGGTAATATAATAATATGGCTGAACGCCGAGGACGAGTGGGACGTTAGCGTAAATGCGTGTAGGTGCGGAAAGCAGGTAACCCTAGATGCTAGATGGACCGTCGAGATTAGTAAGGAAGAAGAAGCAGAAAGAGGACTCCGTATTCTTCTTCCTTCTTCTTGCGAAAGGATGAGAGAAAGAGAAAGAAAGAGAGAGAGAGAGAGAGAGAGAGAGAGAGAGAGAGAGAGAGAGATGCGTTTCTGAGATTTGGAACGGTCGATAAAGCTGACCGATGAGCCTCGAATTTTGAGGCTCCCGGAAGAATTTCAGTTTTTTCTTTTTCTTCTTTTCCTTTTCGGCTGCAATCTTCCTTTCGAAATGCAATAAAATGAAGTTTACTCACTATTTTAAGTTTTACGCTTAATATATTTTTTCTTTTTTATATTACCCAAGTTTAATTTCAAATGAGTCTAGATATAACAAAATTTATTGTTTTATTGTGCAGTTTGAAATTAAGAAGAAAGAAGTCGAATCGTAAATTCTTTAAGCCGAAAAAGTTCGAGCCGAAGGATAGTTATCCTAGCTTTCTTAACGTGAATTATACTTTGGATAGCTAATAAATTAACATATATATATATATAGAAAGAACTGGAATGCGAAGGAATTTCAACGGCAAGTTCGCGATGTAATCGGAAATCGGTCGAGTGTGTTCGAGGGTGTGCGAGATATTCGACGCTTGTTCGAGACCAGTAATATACTTCGAACGCCTACGTCATAATACAATTAAATGTAGTTAACAATTGGCGTGACTCAAAAGTACTATACAATTTCACGCTTACAATGGTTTATCGATATTTTCTTTATTAGGATAAAAACATTGAATACGTTTCTAAATTTCTTTATTAATATCTTAAAATCGTTTATGTGAGAAACGTGTAAGTATTGGTAGTCGATGTCCAAATACGATTATATAACGTTGCTTAATAGTTATGTCTAAATTATTAATCAAAGTTAAAAAAAAAAGAAAAAAATTGATGTATTTAAATCTCCAAAATGTCAAGTTCGTTGAATCATACTGTCATTTTATATTAGAATCTTAGATAGAATATAAGCTATAGTTTTTCGTAAAATTTTGAGGAAAAAGAAAAAAAATAAAACTCATCTTGTGTCCTCGTTGAAAATTCGAAACGAAGAAAGAATCAGAGTAAAGAAATATTCGAAGCGTGATATTTTTCGAGTGGCACGGTTCATCGCGTTCGACAACGATCCGTTCAAGGAAAAAACTTGTTCCGAGCGACGACGATGAGGACGACGATGAGGACGAAGAAGACGAACATCGTACGTAAGGCCATCATATAGATATAGATATAAATATAGATATAGATATAGATATAGATATAAATATAGATATATATGTTTGTATGTATTAGGGGAACCGGAAAGTATGTCGTTTCTGTGCATGTTGATATTTGATTGTGATTAAAAATAAAAATTTGTTAAAAATTTATTCGTTTGAATTTAATTTAAGAAAGCGACATTACTTTCCGGTCCACCTAATATATGTGTATATGTATATATATGTATATATGTATGTATGTATATGTATTGGAATATATATGTATTGGATAATATCAAAACTCTCTTCCCCTCTCTCTCGTATGCACTTCGTTCTTCTCTCTTTTCGGCTTGAACATCGAAGTCGCCGGCCTTTGACACATAGGTACGCTTTGTAAGTACGAGAGAGAAGAGAGAGAGAGAGAAAGAACATAAAGCAGAATAAGAGAGAAAAAAAGAGAAAGAGAAAGAGAAAGAGAAAGAGAAAGAGAAAGAGAAAGAGAAAGGGAAAGAGAAAAAGAGAAAGAAAGAGAAAGAGAGGGAGAGAGAGAGAGAGAGAGAGAGAGAGAGAGAGAGAGAGAGACATAGGGGGTTAAAGGTTTTTCCTCTCGGGAAAAACGAGGCCAGAGCGGTGGCTCTTCTACTGAAAGCTGAAATCCAATACTTTTACCATTTCCTACGCTTTTTCCTCGCTATATTCCGAGCTTTGCCTAGCGAGTTTTCGAGAAACGCGTTAGCGAGAGACGCAAAAGTACGATAGCAGGCAGGTGGCTACGATGGTTTTATGACGTGCTGCTGTAGTACTTGGTAATAGTACCTACTGGTAGTTATGGTGCCCCGTTGATGTTGCCTGCACTACTTTCACTATTTCCACTGGTCTCACCGAGGTTCTCGATCGTTTAAAAGCGGACTCGAGCCAAACGGAGACTACGTGAATCGCTTTGTAACACTTTCACGATGCAATTACCTAGCGAGTTTGCCAGGGACTTCGTCGTCTAGAATAATACCAGTAATCATAATTAATTGGTCGAATCCTCGGCACCGATCGCGAGATTGCCTCTCAGTAAACCTGTACCTAACGTTGTTAGATAAAAGTGTATGTGTTTGTTTGTGTGTGTGCGCGCGCGTGAGAAAGAGAGAGAAAGTTAGAGACAGAGGAGAGGCACCATCTTTGCTCAGCCATGATCATTTTCGTCTAACGGTTCGACGATTATCAAGCAGATCCGAGAATCGGATAGTGGAGACGACAAACGTCTAAGATCCGTGTTCTCACGTCTCGCGAACAATCTCGAGTTTAGAGCCGTACAAACTCACGGGATGGACTCTCTTGTTAAAACGATGACCCTGACTACTTTTCGAAGAAGAAGAAGAAGAAGAAGAAGATGAAGACGAAGACGAATACGAAGACGAAGAAGCTAAAGAGAAAGAGAACGGAGAGAAATATCCACGCCCCGAGGACAACCACCACACGACGGAGATTAACGCGTCGCGTGAGTTTTTCAATTCGCGTTCTTCTCAAGGTCCTCCACCTTACATCTTCTCAACAATACTTTACTCAACGAAAACTTTCAGGTCGTAAAAGCGTATGCCATGTTATATATTATATATATATATATATATATATATATATATATATATATATATATATATGCGTGCAAAATTCATCCCCTCTGGGGACACCCACAAATCCTTCTTCTAATTCCATTTTCAACGTTAAATTACGATGAGAAACGCGAGAAAAGAGAAAATTACACACGGTCTCCTGGGTGTCCTGGACTTTTCGTCGTTATACTTTATTTCTATCTTGTTTTTCATACATAGATATATACATAATCACGTAAAGTGCCTATCTATATATGTATTTTATATTCGGTTAAGTAATAAATAATTCGTGTCTGTAAAGAGTATAAGTAAAAGAGTTACATCGGAATAGATTTATCTGTGAATTTTCATACGTTTGATTTAAAAATTATTACATTATAGGTTAAACAAGGAGACAAAACTTTTATATAATAAAATAAAATGGTATTTATTTATCATATATTGAATCAATTTAATATTTTATTTTATACGACAGATTTTTTTTATTATTATCGATATTTTATAAGAATATGTCGTCATATTTTCATAGTATCACAATTCGCAAAATATTGTAAATTGCTCAATAAAGTCGTACGTAGACGGGCACAAATACAGACGAAGATAAAAACACGAGTTATGCTTCGGTAGACATGCATACACGTACACGCTAGACATCCTCCCCTTTTCTACGCTCATCTCAGAGAATCGCGTTTGTAAAGCGTGCAGAGCAAAGCTTCTCTCCGCAAATTCTTCGGGATCATAACGCTCCGTTACGTCACGATCGAGTGTCCCTTTGTAAGGGACATATCTTTGTATGAGCATCCATTGAGAGCCACATAATCGAATCACACGGGGTCAATGAAAGATCAACGTACCACCCAACGTAACGTCCTTTATGAATATCGATAGTTTTTGTTCTTTTTCCGAAAATGATATATATATATATATATATATGTGTGTGTGTGTGTGTGTGTGTGTGTGTGTGTATCAACACATTAACGTCACTTGCGATATATTTATAAATAAATCGTGAAATAATATGATAAATCCTTCTGTAGCTTTCTTTTTGGTTTGAAATACATCAAAAACGTCGAAAAACGTTTATTATCAGATTTCTGAAGAATTTCAGCTGCACCGTCGACAATTTGAAATTTATCAATCATCGAAAATATTATACGTAAGATATCTATTATTACAATGATAAAGAATTGTAAGAACAATGAGATTGTTTGTAACGATCATCCTTCATCGGTCAAACATCGGTTAGCATTCAAAGAAATCATAATAAACGGCTAGAATTATAGTAAGAAGGATATCTTCCATCTATGTTCCTACGTTCCTACGGTTGAAAAAGCAAAAGGGTCGCACGATAAAAAATTAATGATATTCCATGTCGTCTCTCTCTCTCTCTTTCTCTATCCGCCAAGAAAACTAGTGTTTCGACGATTCCTTCACGTTCGGTAGAACGTGACGAGCTACGCAAACCGAACTTAAATAAACTCTGTGTAAACGACAAGAACATGCTACCTGTGTGCCAACAGGTAGAAAAATGGGGGAGGGGTTGGTGCCCCTTCTCTTTTTTCTTTTCTTTTTCTTTCCCACTCTTTCTTTTTTCTTTTTTTTTTCTTTTTAAACCGACCACCCATCATAAAGTTAGCACTCTACCTGATCTAGCGGGTCTTCACCAAGTAGCACGATGATAGCGATCGATCGTCGAACATAACCCGGCTTTTTTCATGACGAAACCATACCACATAAAAATTCATTTTCTTTTCCAATCTATCGTTCACTTTCGACAAAAAAAAAAAGTTTCAACAAAAAGAAAAAAAAAAGAAAGAAAATAAACCATCACGATTTAAGCCATCAATATTATCCTAAAAATCGGCTATCAAAAAGAATGAATGTCACATCGACGAAAGATGAAATTTTAAAAAATTGTAATCAGACAAAAATACTACTAACCATCCATCGATCATAAAACACGATAATTATTATAAAATTGTAATATCATCAAGTCTTAATATCCCTTATCTCGTATTTTTTTTTTCTTCTTTAATTTTTTTTTCTCAAAGGGAAGTTCTAGAAGAGTGACTAACTCGGGAAGGAATGTTTTACCTTCAAAACGATCGGATGAGTCATTATTAATCGCTGAACCGTAACCTTAAAAATCAACAGAATCGTACCACGTTAGGATTACTTGAAACAAGATTCTGCGAACTTGCTACACGGAAGTATTCTTCTAATGTAATTTACAGTTATAGCTCGTATAAGATACATTATACATACACATACACACACACACACACACACACACACACACACAATATATATATATATTTACACACGCGCACACACACACACACACACACACACACTAAACTTCCATAATTTTCGTACCATACGTTATCCATGAATTCACTGTATGCAGAATGATAATCCCTTAATAACAGTTCGAAATCGTAATCACCCGAAGAGCCCTTCTCAAAGTTGATCTTCGACGGTACTGTTACGTTTGTTTGAGAGAGAACGTACGAAGGTCTTCTGAGGATTACGCGCAAACTTCACGAACGAAGAAAATCCCGTTGTCGACATGGCCGCCTTGATGTTTCTACCAACTATGCAACTACGACGACGACGATGACGACAACGACAACGACAACGACAACGACAACGACGACAAGGGGATATGATCCGTCATTGGGAGTGTTTACCCGCGCAAAATATTTGCGCGAAGAGCCAAGTTCAAACACCAGCGGCTCATCTACGAACTCTCATTCCTTGTACTCATACGTGTGCCAGCTCGCGCGCGCGCACACTAATCCTAGAACAAGATCCTAGAACGTTTTCCATCGGGAACACGACATTCTCCTGTCTCTTCTCACCTTCGACTTTTCTTGGTTTTTCTTCTTCTTACTTTTCTTGTTTTTTTCTTTCTTTTTTTTTCTCTTCTACATATTCTAATATATATTTATATAAATTATATTTGAAATATTGTTCGTCCCTAACTTTGTGAAGATGTATTAAATAATATATGTATACATCACTGTTTTCTTCGATATATTGCTCGATATTAACGAGATAACATACAAACAATACCTGTCACACGTTTGCTTAACGATAAAGGGACGTATCTCCTTGTAGGGTCGACAAGGATCAAGGTCTAGGAAATTCGGTAAATACGATTTCTGAGATAACGTGTTCTAAGCCTTATAATAAAATTCACAACAACAAGAGATAACGGAAATGGCAGTGAGTCTAAATCGCACGATTGTTCTTCTCTGTTTTATTACGAATAAATTTTACAACGATCAGCGACATCTACATCATTTTCTCTAGTTGTTTGATAAATCCTGACTTTTTAGTTGGAATGAACACGAATGGGGGAAAAAAAAACATAAAAAAAAAAAAATAGGGAGACAGAGAAAGAGAGATAAAAAAAATTGTTCGTTTTGCAAAGTGGCTTTAATCGTACTGCCAATTTACTAATTGTAAGTATGCGAATATTTTCGAGAGTTATAGATGCACGGACGCATGCACACTGCACGTAATGAACGCATGCACGCATGCACGCACGCACGCACATAACGCACGCACGCGAATATCGACCCAATCATATTTTGTAGAAACGGGAAAATAGTGGTACTGGGAAAATTTATTTCCTCCATCGAATCGAGAGCCTGTAATTCCCGCGCAAAATAAATTTCGCCCATGCGAGGCAAGACAAAACTGATTTTTGTCGACGGCAGGGAATCCGAAATATGGACCGCGTTTTAACGAAAGAGCCGCGCTCCTCTCGGCTCTGAATCGCTCTCATATTCGTCCTGTATAACGCTGATGCGAGTACATTTCGCATTTTTCGCGAGGCAATTCTCGTGAAAGAAATTTCAAAGAAAAATCATCCCGTAAATATGAAACACTTGCAAACTTTAATAGTTGACTTGAAAAACGTTTGATTACAAAACAAAACCAAAAAAGAAAGAAAGAAAAAAGAATCAAGTCTCATATCGTGAAAAACTTGATTTAATTGAAAGAGCAAATACCAATATGTTTATTATATTATTTCTTGTACGATATATTGTTTGTTTTCTTTTCTTTTTCTTTTTTTAAGGACAAACAAATAGATTCGCAAAAATTAGTTGAACATTTATGTTCGTGGTATTCAGAAAACGTAGACCTTCTTCTTTTAAACGTTTTGCGACATCGACGGAACGATTTGTTCACGATCGGGCGTGACGTCAACGACTATGCCAGGCGTCGTCTTGACAGTGACCGATCGACCGTTTAAGTTAGAGAAATGCCATATGTTTTCGGCGAGTATCGTGTCACTAGGCTAGTAACAAAAAGAAATTTCGATAGAGCGAAAGTAAACGTGCTTTGAGTTGACGAAAATAAAGAGGGGCAGAGAAAAAAAATGAAGAAAAAAAGTCGACAGATAAATAAATTACGAAATTCTTTCTCGTTTTTTTTATACTATATATATGTACGTAAACATCTACATATATGTTTAAATCATAGTTAAAAAAATGTTTAATCATAGACAATATCTATTAACAAAAATTTGTTCGTTGTTTAAACGTACGCATTTATATACATAAATATATATATATATATAAAGTTATAATGATTTATCCAATTCTTCGAATATAACTCGTAAAACCATTGTTCGAAATGAATACTATATGGAAGAACAAAAAAAAAAAAGAAACGAAAACAAAAAGAAAAAAAATACTCATATCATTTTTTTTACTGAAATATTGGTAGATTTATTGGAAGAACGTCGAAACTAGGAGAACGAAAAAAATATTCTATATATTTTTACAACATTTCTCGATACGATATCCAAATAGGAATATAACTATACGTTATAAACGAGAAGGGATGGAGAAATTCCCCATTGAATCCGCTAATTACGATACAGCAGTACAGAGAATCACTCTCGTCAAACTGAAACGATGAGAAACGCATGTCCATTGATCGGTTGACTCGAACAAAACTCTGCGTTCATTGCGATTCTTAGGGTTATCGAAATGTTGCTCTTTCCTTATCAATCAAAAGCGAATTTCTAATGCACATGCGCGTGTATATATATCGTATCTAAACGAAAATATTTACATTAACGAAAGAAATCAATGCGATATCGACGATATCAAATATAATTACATTTTCTTATACTCGATTGTCCTTACACTTTCTATTAATAAAAATAATAAAAATAAATAAATAAATAAAAAATAAGAAAGAAAACATGTCGGAAAATTAAACATCTAACGAAAAAAAAACAAAAAATAAAGAATAAAGAAAAAGAAACTACGAAATACGAAGGAAACAATTACTGAATTGTTTCTAATATTTCAATATAACGAACGAGTTATAAAATCAAACGTATAATTACTTGACATATGTCATACCGTTTTTAAATCTCGCTAAATCATTTCCTTCGATAACACGCTAATATCGATAAAAAAAAATATTGTATGATTGGAACTTTTTAATAAAGTTTCGAACAATCTGAATCAATATATTTTCTTTCCTTATTAATATCTATTCTTATAATACATGTGTGTGTGTGTGTGTGTATGTGTGTATACGTGATAAAATTTTGCCGGAATTATACTGAAACATTTTCTAAATATATCGACGTACGAACGTATAAAAGTCATCGATGATACAATCATTGGGAGATCGTTTCTCGATAACAAATCGCTATTTCACCCTATTCCACTATATATACATACATACGTACACACACACACACACACACACACACACACACACACACACACATATATATATATATATATATATATATATATACATGTATGTATGTATCGCGTATGATACTGACACATCGTAACTTTGTCGTCGAGGATCTATCAAACTCTGACAATATGATTCGAGTGTATCGTAAATCCTTCGATATATAGCATAAATTGCGAATTGAAGCAGAGATATCACTATGGTTCGTCGATTTTAGGTGTTTCTCGCGTATCATCTAGATGTATTGTATATAACTTTACGAGCTGCGATATATTATTTGAACTCAACGATGCAATTTAGTTAATTCCTATGGGGACTTTTAAAAGAACAAAAGATCATTACATCGTATTTTGATATATATTAAATAGCCGTGACGATAGATTACCAAGGAATATAACGTCGGTTAGTTTTAAAAAGTCATTTTAGATTTTGTAAAAAAAAAAAAAAAAAAAAAAAAAAGAATGCTTGAAAGACAATATCACTTTCTTTTTCGAAGAAAAAAAATCGTTTGCTCTCTTCTTTGTAAGTTTACTTTCCCCATCAATGAATAAATGAAATGTTTTAAAAACTTTCAGTATTGAAAAGAATTACTTTTTTTAACGAAGAGTCGCATTTTAATAAACGAGATCGAACAATTCTCTCTATTTACGCATATACATGAAAATAATTGTGATTTATAATTACCGAATTTAGATATGTATATAATTTAAATGTTAAAATATTTAACGTTCAACTTTGAATTCTTCTTCAATCTCTCAATTTATTTAAAGTAAATCCGTTTCAGTAATAGATTTAAATTATTATTTCCAATAGTACAAGAACATCAACGATCCTGCACACAAAGAATTCGTTTACATCACGAAATTTTTGAAACCGATGTTTGATTTCAAGAGCTATATGTTCGCTAATTATCTCTTGGTCAAAACCAAGGTTGATAATTTGAGTAGTTTCTGCTGCTGCTGTTACTGCTCCTATTACTTTACGTTCCAATTGAAACTCATACAAATAAAATCCCACGAATTTGCTCTTCCCCCATGATCAATTTAAAAGCTTAAATTCTACAATACTAAACGATGAAAACGATGATACAAGAAAAATATCAGTCGTGCCTATTTCATCGTTAACCGAGTAAGGAGCAATTAAAACTGGTGCCAAATTTAAAATAATAAAAACCGCAATTATTTTTCCATCGATCCAATATATATATATATATATATATATATATATATATATATATATATATATATATATACATATGCATATGCAGAGATAGGAGTTACGAATTCGACTAACATAAGTCCCTTAACCAGGGGAACTAAACCGGTTTTTCCCTAGAGCGTACTCATAAGAGGGGGATTAATTTCGCGTTCGGTCGGTAAGAAGTACACTGGAAAGAAAAAAAGAAAGAAAGAAAGAAAGAAAGAAAGAAAGAAAGAAAGAGAGAGAGAGAGAGAGAGAGAGAGAGAAGAAGCGATTACGATTTTCGCATGGTTATGATGACAGTCAAGAAAACACGAGTTTACTGACACTAAATATGCTTCCTAGAACCAGATTCGTACTCAAAGTAATAAAGAATAAAAAATAATAATAATAATAATAATAATAATAATAATAATAATAATAATAATAATAATAATAATAATAATAATAATAAAATAAAAAAGTAGACAAGAAACAATAAGAAATAATGACGAAGAGAAAGATGAAAAGGGATAGAAAAAATTTTCGCCAAAAAATAATAATAATAAAGAAATACCCTACACACAAAAAATCATACATATACACACGCTCACACGTTATCGATCGAAGAAAACTAAAAAACTTAACTCACCTGTAAGAAATACTCGAGGAGAGATGGCTTCTTGTTTTCGGCCACGTCTAGATCCTGAAGGTTAGCGGGACGGATGATATTCCACGTTTTGTCTGACGGGTTTGTCAGTAGGAGAAATAAGAAAAGAGGTAAGAAAGAGATATAGAGAGGGGGGGAGGGAAGGAAAACAGGAAGATAAAAAGAGATATATATATATATATATATATATATATATATATAGAGAGAGAGAGAGAGAGAGAGAGAGAGAGAAATAGAGAGAGATACAGAAAAATGAAATAAAATAAAATAAGGAAGAAAAACAAGAACGACAGGGAAAGGGAGGAAAGAAAAAAGCACCAGTGAAGGAAGAAGAGTAGAAGGAGAAGGAGGAGAAAGAAGAAAAGGAGGAAAGAAGAGGGAGAGGGGGCCTGGCTTAGTCGTGTCTACGGTGAGTTCGAAGGAACGGACGTACGAAACGTACGACGAAGCAAAGTCGTTTTCTCGGGCTCTGCCGCGAGGACAGGCGGTCGGGTTCGCGATTCGCGGAATGCCGCCCGAGCCGGCTGGCTCCGACGGGGCGCGCGGCCCGTAGAGAGGAGAAGAGGAGTTGAGAGGAGAGGAAAGGAGAGGAAAAAGAAAAGAGAGAGAAAAAGAGAGAGAGAGAGGAGTAGAACGAAGAGGAGGAGGTGCAGGAGGACGCGGGATGTGGTGGCGCGCGGAGAGCAAAAGGACGAGTCGAGGAGAAAGGTTTCTCTCCGTCGTCGTCGTCTTCTTCTTCTTCTTCTTCTTCCTCCTTCTCTTCTTCTTCTTCTTCTTCTTCTTCTACTTCTTCTTCCTCTTCTTCTTTGCACTCGCTAAGGATTGGAAAAAACGCAACGAGTTCAGAGAGAGAACGCGGCACTAAGAAAGAACAACGGCAATGATAATGACGATGACGAGGACAACGATGACGATGAGAATAACGATGACGAGGATGACGACGACGACGATGACGACGATGACAACGAGCCACAAGATTGCTTTGTAGCGATGCTGTTGAACGGAAAAGCGCTCTTGCGGACGAAGCCGAGCGCCATTTTAACTCGCGGCACTCGCGGTTAACGCGAGAGAAATGGGGGGGAGGGAAGGAGGGCGAAGAGGTGGGCGGCAGGAGCAGTGAGGAGTTTGGGGATGAAGAAGGAGATAAAGATAGAGGTAGATAGAGATAGAAAGGTGGACACGCGCGTGAGATCGGCACCCTTCTAAAATCGCGCACTTGAATCTTCACCTTCGTTCACTTTTAACACTTGGTCATCACGGTTTCACCCGAAAAGGACGCTTAGAGAATAAACCGTCGTGATCCAACGAAAACCTTCGTTCTTCGATTCTTCGTTTTCTCCTTTCTATTACATCTCTTATTGTACTTTTCTCTCTCTTTTTCTCTCTCTCTCTATATATATATATATATACATATATATATATATATATGAAGAAACGACCTTTCTCGGCACGATACTCGGTTCGTTTCTTCGCGAATTAAATCGTTGTCTATATACTTATTTCTTTTCTTTCTTTTTCTTCCGTGTCGTCTCTATGTTTTGACTTGTCTCTGGAATTCCCCTCTTTCTCTCTCTCTCCCTCTCTCTGTATTTAACGAGAATAATAACTCGATGGTGGTAGTCCGAGAGAATCGCAAACAGTCTATGTGTGTGTGCGTGTGTGTGTATGTGTGTATATATATATATGTCCCTATGCATATATGTATCTACATATATATATATAAAATACGTTCTCTGCGCGATCACCGAGAGACACGTCCGTCGTGCGCAGCGAGAGAACACGAACTGAAGCGCCGAGTAAAGCCGAACCGAGACGAACTCGTGCGACAACGACGGTGGTAGCGGCAGCCGATGACGGCGACGGCGGAACCGAACGAACGAATGCACCACCAGCCGAATGTAGCACCGAAGCAATGTAGCGCCGAACGAAGAGGTCGCCCGGCTGCTATCCGCCGTACCGCTATTCGGCCATCTTACGCTAGCGCCGCCACCCGGGCTGCACCCTCTCTTCCCACTCGTCCACCATTTTCCTATAGTTCTCTCTCTCTCTCTCTCTCTCACTTTTTCTCTCTCTCTTTCTCATACACTCCCTATACCTATCCCTACTTCTTCACCTCTTCTCCTTCTCTTCTACAGAAAGATCGTTCGTTCAGCCGCGCTCTTCTCTGATCGCACACGATGCGTCTATCCGACAAATGCCGACGACGATTTTTCCTCAATCCTCGGTGATTATAATTTATATTTTTCATTAGTTTTTCGTTTGAAAAAAAAAAATTTTTATTGTTATTCCTACATTTAAAAAATTTTCCTCTTTCTTTTACACAATCTTTTCTCTATTTTCGATAAACGATCTTCTCCTCGTCCAAACTCGTGCCACGAGTTCATTGATTTTTTGAGCTCGTCAAGTATAAGTCGCGCGCATGCGCGCCACCGCGCACCGGCGTGACATCGTTCTCTCTCTTTCTCGCTCTCGCTCTCTCTCTCTCTCTCTCACTTTTTCTTTCTTTCTCTCTCACTATCTCTTTCTTTATCTTTATCTTTCTTTCTCTCTATATCTGTCTACCTTGTTCTCTCTCTCTCTCTCTCTCTCTCGCTCTCTCTTTCTCTTGATTCTACCGACGAACCTATCGGACTTGAATTCCTGGTGACTTTCGCCCGCGGCGTGCCGTTCTTACGAAGAACAACTCTCTCTCTCTCTCCTTTCTCTCTGTTTTTTGCTGTCTATATCTAACGATTATTTTTTTGAATCTACGAAAATATCGCCTACCTATAAATTGCTACCGATGGAAGACTATATTTCTTTTAATTAAGGTCTTAACTTTATGCACTAGTTGTTAGTAAACTTCACAATTTTTATAAAAACTCAATGGAAAAATATTTACGATTTTGTTAATAATTTTACTGTTGCGCATTGTGAATAGTTTCTATCTTCGTTAACAATTTATGTAATTAATTAAAAATAACGAAAAATATATTGTGACGTGATACGTAATAAAATTTGCTTCTATGCAAAAAAAAAGAAAAGAAGAAATTTTTATCGATGTGACAGATGATTTTCCAACGACGATCGCAACCCCCTTCTTTGTTTTAACAGAACGATAGTCGATCAAATTGATCGATAAACCGTCGCGACAGAACGCTTTTATCACGTTAATCGTATTAATTGAAAAATGAAACGTAATGAAATTATTTATTTTTCCTTTCTTTTTTTTTTCTTTTTACGCTAAAGATATAATGTCGATATCGATACATATTTTCGATCGTTTCGTAACATTAAATAAAGATTTTACGAGCGATATAAAATATTTAAAACAAATGGAGTCGCGCCATTTCGTTCGATCGTTTCGTTACAACTCATAAATATCCATTAACTTAGCGTATTTAAAGGTTAATGCGATGAAACGTATTAAATAAGTTATTTTACAGTTTTCATAAAGGTTCGATCAAACGAACAGAGAGATTGTATCTCACGTACTATGTACTAGACAAGCGTACAGCGAATACTCGACAAGTCAACGAACCTTTTGGAAGTCGATAATATTTTTATCGAATTTATTTAAAATATTATATTACATTTTCGAAAGTTCGGGAAATTTTGTTGAGTGAATTTGTTAATCTTTACGTAAATTACACGCACACATCATCGCCATGAAATCGGATTATGATTATTAAGTAACTAGTGGACAAGCAGAAGCTGAGAAGAGATAAGCTACGATAAGCTATCATTTTTCCGATCGACTCGGCTTCGATATAAATTGCGAAAGGAAGATGCTCTTCCTCTTTCGAACAGTTCATTTGTATATTTTACAAGATACCTGCAGGTATGTAAGATCGTCGATATTCAAAGTAAATAACTTAATTTATAAAACGCAAAATATTTCGAAATTATGAAACGTTTTGAAAATAATTAAAATAACGAGATATAAAGCAAACTAATTTGTCAATTTTATAAAAGAATTATATTTGACAGATGGATTATAAATGATTTAAAGCGAAATATATTGATGTACATTCACGGCTACGTGAATGAATTACGTTACCATCTTGCGTCCACGCGTCCAATTTTCCTTTAATTTCCTTTTCTCGCCCAAAGATCGTATCTTCTCACATTCACATTTATGGCGGATGATCTTTATAAACATTGGAATGTTCATGGACGAGGATGGATCCAGTGGAACACACGCGTCGCTACTTTCTCTTTCGAATACATTAAAAGACACACCGAGTTTTGTATCGCGATATAAGTACGCCCGTATGCAATAAACGGCATTTCGTTTCTCAAGTATTAAAAGAAACAAACCTTTATCCAACTCATGTATACTTACCTCATACAAATTGTAGTATTCATTTTCACTGAAAAGAAGTATAAAAAAAAAGAAAAAAAAAGAAAAAAGCAAAAGAAAAGGAAGCATAAAAGAAAAAAAGGAAGAGAAAGAAAAAGAACGTCAACGTTCGAACTGCGCGCCCTTTGATGATATTCATCACGCGAGTCAAACGAAGATAAAATCTTTTAAGAAACATTAAGAGGAAAAAAAATACAGAATTTCTTAAATTTAACGTAAGTTAAAGATGATCACAGTAACATGAATCCTGCGATCTCCGAGCCTCATTACTGATACATCGGTTCGTTCTCAGCGGAAACAATAAATCTAGTAAGTAATTGGAACGGTTAGGTCGGAAAAATCATGGATGATGCGACTAATCGTTATCGTGGGGTTGCATAAATAGGAGATGAAACTAGTCGTTGAGTGATTAGTTGTTAGAAAATAAGGTGTCTTTCGAGATCTTTTCTATCTCTCTCTCTCTCTCTCTCTCTCTCTTTCTCTCTCTCTCTCTCTCTCTCTCTCTTTCTCTTTCTCTCACTCACTCACTCATTCGTTCACTCTCAGCTTACGGAGAGGAGGTAATCGGCCGAGTCGTGCGATCGAGATTCTCCTCCGGCGTCTCCCGGCAACTCTTTTACTCTTTCACTCTTAATCTCTCTCTCTCTCTCTCTCTCTCTCTCTCTCTCTCTCTCTCTCTCTCTCTCTTTCTTCTTCCTTCGCACGCCGACACGGCACCGTCGCGTCGGACGGCTATTTCCGCATGACATCACACCGCCCGCATTTAGGAGCAGCACGATTTTTTCTTTTCTCGTCAGTCTACATTGGTGGCCCCGTAGAGACCTGCAAGGTCAGCCTCTCTGTCTTTCTCTCTCTCTCTTTTCCACCCATGACTTCGAAATGCGTCTCCTCTCGATCGCTTTTTATTCTCTCTGATCTTCCTTCTCTTCCGTACCCCTAGCCGAGTCAAGTGGAATCAGTACCATTGATAAAAACTCCTTCCTTCCGTTGAGGTATTTCTAAAGGATTGAGAGAAACGATGAGTAATTTCGAGAATTCGATTTCTTTCCTTCTCCGTTTTCAAAATTGTTATCGACGAAGAAGTTGAAGAAGAAGAAGAAAAAGAATTTTTACGGAAATCGATATCATTCCAAATGGTATATTGACATTTAATAATACTTGATAATTCCCGTTTTTCTCTGTCTCTCTATCTCTTTTTTTTCTCCTTTCTTTCTTTCTCTCTCTCTCTCTCTATTTCTATACAGATTCTATGTAAGTATATAGATATATATAAATATGCTTATATATATATATATATATATATATATATATATATATATATCTACATAGATGGTACATACACATATATAGAGATCTGCTATTTTTTCAACATTTAAAATTTTCGGGAGGTCCAAAATGAATCGAAATTCCATTAGCAAACGTACTCCCTTCTACCCTTTCGATGTATAGTACGTGTAATTAGGTTTCGTCGATTACGAAGGGAGGAGTTATTACGAGCATAAGTATTTTTTGTACAACATACGTTTAGCCCTACCACGATGCAGGTAAAACGTATATATCTGCATACATATTGCCACTTTTCTTGTAGCCATGTAACTTTGTATAAGATATATATGTTAGTACGTACCTTATTCCTTGCTTCAATTTGATCGTTCGCCAAGATAAAGTATAGTCTTTTTGTTCGAATAATTGAAGTACCTACTTTAGATTAGTCGTGTAGTAAGGACAATGTTTGAAGGGTCGAACGAAAAAAAAAGAAAAAAGAATTACAGAATGTCATTCCATTCGGGTGGGAATTAAAGGATCAAAGGAAAGAAAGAAAAGGCACGTGTGTATTCAAATACTTATGTGTTCCGTGTATCTGCATGTATGCATATATATATGTTATGTGTACAGGCTCGTATATACGAGATAATAATATTTCCGCTTGGCGTGGCTTAAAACTAAACAGTCCGTGTTTTTTCGGGAAGTCTTCACAAAAACGGCGACAATATCAGACGAAATCAAGAGAAGGTTTTTTTTACTCTCTCTCTCTCTCTCTCTCTCTCTCTCTCTCTCTCTCTCTCTCTCTCTCTTTCTCTCTCTCTCTCTCTCTCTCTCTATTTCTCTATTTCTCTCTACTTTCGCTCATTCTCTTGTCGAGATGAGGCGTAAAAAACTTTATTAATACCGAAATTGTCCAGGAAACTTCCGCAATTAGCTGGCTCGCAGAACACGAGGGCTTACGCGGTTTCTCTCTCTCTCTCTCTTTCTTTCTCTTTCTCTCTCTCTCTCTCTCCCTCTCTCTTTCTTTCTTTTGTTCGTTGATACAACCGGCCGAGCTAATCTCATCTTCAGCACGTCGATTCGCTCTAATCGAGAAATAATTGTACGAATTTGTCGAGAGTACTGTTCGTCAGCGTATAAAAAGAAAAAAAAAAGAAAGCAAAAGAAAAAAGAAATGAAGAAAAGAAAAAAGAAAAACAAACCCGTTGTGTGCTGCTATTTCGAACGAACTTTGTCTTTTCTGTTCTATCTCTCTATCTTCCTTTCTCTCTCTCTCTCTCTCTCTCTCTCTCTCTCTCTCTCATCAGGACAATGGAATTCACGAGACAAAAGAGGCCGCTGCCGCTGTTCGTTCCCCCGTTTTATACCCGTTTATAACGTTCCCGCGCTAACTCGGTTAGTCGTTTGTTAGCGAAATTAGAAGCGAGCGCTCGCGCGCTCTCTCGCTCGCGTTCGCGAACGACCAAACGAAAACCATAATGATTCGTTTGAGCTTGTGAGTACCTATTTTAGTGACTTCTGCTTGAGCTCGTTTTGATTCCACAATACGATTTCTCTCTCTCTCTTTTTTTTTCTTTATTTCTTTTCTCTTCATTGCTAGTTTTATATCTATTCGTATACGAATCTATTAAAAGGTTCGCTCTTTCTAATTTTCTTTATTAAATAATTGTAATTTCTCGAATATGTATAATATGTAAATCTGTGGTGATATTAATTGTCAAAGAATTAAAAATTGATTCATCGATTATTGAGTTATATAAATATATATATAAAAAAAAGGAACATTAAAAAGTCTATTCATCAATCGTTTTCATTTTCTTTTTTTAAAAAATTACTATATCTCAAATATTATATAATTAATAATGGATGTCTGAAACTACAGACAAATCTTGAAACTACGAAGTATTGAAATAACAATAATTAAAAAACGTCTTTTTTTATAAACGTCATGTTTTAAAAACAGGATCATGAACATAATCGCGGGAAATATATCATTTGAAAAATTCTTTTTTAATCGATTAAAAGCGGATGCTTTTAAACGTTTCCGGGTGCCATTCGATGAAAAACGAAAGAAGAAACAAGATCATTGGATTAAACGGTGAATCGATAATCATTATTAGTCCACATAGCGGAACCAATCGCTCGTTGGTATCGCATATCCAGAACAAGTTAAATTGTATACATAGATCGCATGTATTGATCATGAACCAGATTTTCTTAATAGAATACTTAAGTAAATGCCAAAGAAGATCTTCTTTACGATGATCCTTTTGGATGCATGGACTTCAGAATGTTTTTTGTGATTTTTGTAAGAAAAGATCAAGAGAAACCTTGGATATGGGTTCATCATTGTAAAGTAGAAGGAGAGAAAAAGAGAGGGAGGGAGGGAGGGAGAGAGAGAGAGGGGAAAGAAGAGAGAGGAATCGATCGATTGATTTTTTCGTCACGGCATCATCTCGCAGGTGGAAACGAGTCGACTAGCAGCCTCTTCAAAATCTCCATCCTTTCCTTTTCCCTCTTCCTCTTTATCCTCTT
The DNA here is from genome assembly GCF_910589235.1 of Vespa crabro. Classification (NCBI taxonomy): domain Eukaryota; kingdom Metazoa; phylum Arthropoda; class Insecta; order Hymenoptera; family Vespidae; genus Vespa; species Vespa crabro. The sequence continues at coordinate 667,385 of NC_060964.1, forward strand.
CCTCCTCCTCCTCCTGATCTTACTCTTGAGAAATTCTCTCCAGTCATTGACTACGAATTCCACCGATATTCGAAGCGAACCTTGCCGCTCCGATTAATGGCTTTTTACGCGCATTACTATCCATCGCGTGACAGATTGAGAGCAATCTTTTTTGTTGAGTTGCCTCTCTGTTTCTTTCTCTTTCTCTTTATCTATCTATCTATCTATCTTGCTCATTCTTTCTAGACGTCCCCGAATTAACATCGTCTTGGTTACGCATACGAGACGTCGATTTCATCGCGGAAACGTAATCAGTGTGAGTCTTTAATTAATATCTTCTCATTTCTCTCACTTTTTGTCTTGTCCGATATAAGACATTAAAATAGGGAGAGGAGGTGGGGGAAGAAAATCGACGTAAAACGTTTTACATTTATTCGCGTGTTTTTCATCCCGCCGTCACGTTCGTAGAATTCTACGACCATAAGCATCCTATGCTTATACATATCCGTGACCTTTTTATGTATTCCACAATAATTTACGCCCAAAGATCGCTGATGTAGATGATATTGGTATTGGTGACTCGAATACAAAACAACGACTTTCTCTCGACGATATTTTTCTTTTTCTTTTTTCATTTTTTTTATTTTCTTTCTCTCTCTTTCTCTCTCTCTTTCTCTCTCTCTCTCTTCTATTCCTCTTTTGAAAGGAGTTCTCTTAAATCTCAAAGCTACAATGTAACGCAACGCGGTCTCATACTCTTAGGCTTCATAAAGCATCGGGTCAGAAAACAAAACGTGGAAGAAAGAGTGGCACCCCTGGATACTGGCTCGCGGTAGACGAGAAGATGGAAAAGGGATTTTTTGTAGATGTCGTGGACAGACAAACAGAGAGAGAAAGAGAGAAGATAGAGTGGGAGGATGAAGAAGGGAATAAAAAGAAGAAAACACGCTAAACGTGGAACCAGGGAGGTCATAAAAATCCGAAGCGCAGGTATAAAGCAACAATCTACAAGTTCGTGCGAGAACGATCCTAATCTCTCTTTCTATCTTTCTTTTAGTCGCTCAAGGAAGAGTAAGAGAGCCAAAGGCGGAAAAACAAAAAATAAACTCCGAAAGAAAATAACCCCTTGCTTCGCCAAATTGCCAAGCGAATTCTTTTGAATTCGTTTAGAAAAATCGACGCTTGTACCGACCAGGACGAATAGAGAAAAAAAAAAGAGGAAAAAGATGCAGAAGAAGCAGAAGAAGAAGAAGAAAAAGTAAGAAAAGCGACTTCGGGAAGAAATGTCGAGACGATCTTCGCTGTATCGTTTCACTCCGAATATATCCAGGAATCGCGCGAGTCGAGCTTTTATTCATCGTAAATTTACCTGCTCGTAAATTCGGTTCTGATTCGTCGTGTCTGACACAGTAGTATTCTCTATTTATGTTTACCGGTCTTTCGATCATATATTCATCGTACGGAAGTGACGGTAAAAAAGATACTGGTAAACGGTTGATACGTCATAAGCGTTACCTTAGCAGGTAATTAATAGACCCAAGAGGTTTCGATGTTAGGCTCGTTTGCTAGCGGTCATAAATTCTCTACGGAAGGTAGAGGAACGAGCGACGCATAAATTTCACGTATAGGCCATGACACGGTACGCTTGGGAGAAAGAGGCGCGTAACGCGACGGATGGCTTACGACGATTCGATTTCGCGAATCCTCTTGAACGCGAGAATGAGAATACATTTTACTCGAACCGCGCGTTAATAGTTTCGTAATCGAATAAATACTGATAAACGATGATTATCGTTTGCAAGCGACTTCCGAGAGAAATTGTAACTAACTCTGTCGGCTCGACTAAGTATCCGCTCGAGTTAGCGCGAATTTAATTTAAAGTTAATCGGTATTTCATTTAAAATATGGAACCCCCTTCGTACCACCCCACCCGTCCGACATAACGTACTTAATTTTCTCATCATCGGCCTAGACGACGGCAAACGACTGTCTTTAGTTTAATTCCTAATATCCGCACAGACATTATCACCGACGTATACGAAGATTCGCCACGAACATTTAATTAAGATAGAAAAAAAAAAGAAAAAAGAAAAAACGATCGTAAAATTTCGCTTTTTAACGCATTCTCTTCTTTTACGTCCAGACGTCAAAAGTTTATTGTTATGTTCATTTTGCACGTTAAAAAGAAGATCGATGACGCACATCGAACTTCTTCGATATAACGATTGTCGATATCTGTTGAAATAAAAATCAAACATAAACGGAAAAATACGGTCTAAACGAAGGAATAACGATTACGCTCTACGTTAATTTATTTCTTCTTAAATCTTGCTTTCTTCGATATCACCGCGGCATTCAATGGCGATTTGGGATTCGATTGGTTTTTGTGCTTCTTACTCTCGACGTGCTGAGCGAACGTGCTCTCTGAGTTCAAAGACAGATTACACGGTGCACAATAATATTGACCTGGAAGAATAAAGAGTGTTAATTTTTCAAGACTTTCTTTGGGATAACTTAACAGGATAATTATACTTACCCGAGGGCGTTCTGTAAATGGAATAATCTATGGGACCTGACGAACTCGAAGCATTTTCATTTTCAGAAACTAAAAGGAAAAAAAACAAGGGAAATAAATGTACGTGCTTTCTTTCGATATTATGAACGAAAGGAAAAAAAAAATGGAAAATGAAAGAAATGCCTCGTACGTAGTTCAGGAATGGGTAATCCGTTGAGTCTAAGCATTCTCATGTGTCTGGCACCACGCTTGTGTGTTTCTAGTTGATCCTGGCGATTCGCGGAGACACCACAGAGATCACATCGAAGCGGAGTGGGATATGCTGGGGGTGTGTAAATGGGAGTCGTGGTTCCTTGCGGTGACACCATGATGTTACCGTCAGATACCACGGCTGATGTTCCTGGCACTTGCACGTCCTGTTGAAAAGCCATGCCTATTCCGTATCGACCAGTCGAGTCTATGTGGTTGTACTGGTTTTGATTCTGCGACTTTTTCGGCCTGTAACGTTCAATATCGTAATGATCGAACTCGGCCAAACTTCTTGTATGATAAGGATCGATCGAAACGAGTCAGGACATTTCGATACCTCGAACGAGGACCGCCGTGGGCTGCTCTTATATGTTTCTTCCCGGCGTAATGTTGTGACGCTTCGATTTGCGACGAAAACCAGGTTTTACAAATCTGAAATTAAAATTATTTCAAATTTTGATATTACGATCGGTATCATTTCAATCAATTTGTTTATTATTTCCAAGGGGATTTGTAAAGGAACAAAAAAAAAAAGAAAAAGCTTACGTCGCACCGATTTTGCCAATCGGTCGTACTACTGACTTGGCCGTCTTCCGACTTCTGTTTTTTCACGCTTTGATTCAAAAACATGGAAACCTTCTTCTGATGAGGCTTACCGTCGTAATGCAATTTCGCTTGCAGGGTAGAGTTCATCTGAAAACGTCCTATCGTTTTTATTCGTCCGACTGCCCTCATTGAGCCGCGGATCAAATTTCACGGAAGTTAACAGATAAAGAAATCTTACCACCGCGTTGCAGAGATCGCACTTGAGCGGCTTCATCAGCGCTGACAACTCCCTCTGGGCACTGGCAACTTTTTCTGAGAGAGCGAGAAGCAAATAAACAAACAAAGCATAAAGTAAACATTTGTTTCTCGGTGGAATGATTCGTGCAGGTAAGTTTGGAAAAAAAGAAAAAATAAAAAAAAAAAAGAAAGAAACAAGCGTAAGGCCGTTTTCACGCGAACATTTTTACGATAATACAAAATATACTATCGTTTTTATCAGAAAAACTTTGGTTTGATCTCAGAATATATATATATATATATATCGATTGCAATATTTCTATTCGAAAATGTATCCGCAATAGACGGCATCTAGTCAACCAGATAAATATAATATCAAAAAATCTACTCCAATTTTTTTCTATATGCAAAAGATCAGTTGATAATAACGTGCATTGACATGTATGATACGTATTCGTCGTGGATCAAAATATAATCTGATAGATTCGAATGAATTTTCACAAATTCGACAAGCGTGAATCCTCTTGCGATAATCAAACGTCGTTATTATTCGTACGACATAAATATTTATTTTATATATTGCAATATATAAATATTTGATAGATACAAATGCAACAGATGTGCGATATGTGAATTCGTTTAATTTGTCAATTAATCAAACCTTCCATAAAAACTGCCTAATAATAATAATAATGAAAAAAAATTAATCAATCACCTGCATCTTGAGCAGGATCGATGAACTCGTTCTTACGCTTATAATACTTATTCTTCGGTTTTGATGATGGCTGGACCGCCGATACTTGAACGACCGTATTAGCAGCTGATCCAGCTTTGTACGACGTATCGTACCATTGTGCATACATATCTGCCGAGGTATCCGCCTCCGTAGAAATCCACCATGGTATAGGCTGTTGTGTCGGTGTTTGCGGTTGCATCGTAGGGTGCAGAATATACGGAGTTGGCACCGCTAAATTTGGAAGAGCCGTTTGTATCGTATTCGGATTTGTCGCTGTCGAGCTCGTTATCGTTTCCGTTGTAGCCGTTGTTAACGTCGTTGTCGTTATCGTTGTTTCTACTATTGGTTTTTGTTGTTCCCGATGTTGTTGATTTTGTATACCACTAGTCGTCGACACGGCGTTTGTCGATGAAGTTATAGGAGGTGGGGGTGGTGGGGGCGGAGGTAAGAAGCATTCTAATCCTAATTGTAACAGAACAATCATATTGGTTATTATTTTCAATTGCATTCTAGATCTCTTCTTGTTCGTACGATATTATATTGTAATCTTAACTAAACTATTGTATTTTCATTTGATACATCTATGATGTATTTATAAATAAATAAATAAATTCGTTTTAGGTATTATATTTATCGAATGATTTTCATTTTGCTTTGACTTTAAAAGGTTTTGCGTTGATTTAACTGTCGAATCTGTCGAATGAAAAATCATTTCGTAGTAATATTTAAATTATAAATAATTCTTTTTGCTTTTTCTATTTTCTAGCGACTAATTGTAAGTTTATATATTCGAACAAGCAGATTAATACAATAAGTTTCAATAATTCGAGTAGTAAATCGAAGTGATTGAAGACGTTGTAAATATACTTAGATCAAATACGATGCAACGTATAAGAGGATGCACGTAGAGGTATTTACCGTAAGTAAATTGCAGTGAAGGGTTAATATTATTCTTCATTTTGAAAATGTTTCATAGATTCGATCATACGCGATACTTGCATGACGAGAACGAAGTCTGTATTAAAATAAACGTAAGTTCCATTCAAAAATTGATTTTATTTTTTCATTTACTGTACTAAGATCTTTTATTAAATTCTATAACGTTACTAACGAATTTGCCCCGTTTTAACTTGACTTTATCGATATTAATAATAATAATATTAATAATAATAATAATAATAATAATAATAATAATAATAATATTTCGATAAATTTCCTTTAATAATCTTACTATGAGATTAATAAAAATAATCGTTGACGGCAATAGTATTGATGGCATCGATACTATTGTATACGTTTCCCTTCAAAAGGAAAACCATGAGATAGGCAAAACCATTTCTTTGTTTTTTTATTTTTTTGTTTCAAATATGTATCTCGTTTCCCTTTAACACAATAAAATCAATAAAATCAATAAAATATACGCATTCAAGATAGATACAAATAGACACTCGAAATATTGCGAGAATATATCTAATTATAATTTATAACATTGCAAAGATATATTATCTACGGAAATTTTGTATGTTGTTAAGCTACTATCAGCCTTACAATGTGCGTGTTTCGATGACGTAAACTTCTTTGTTCTTTTTTTCTACTTTTTCTTGTTTTTTTTATTCTCGTTCAGAATAGAACGACTGATACGGAAAATGTCCTTGAAAAGTATCTTTTCATGAAACAAATTACTATGACATGGTTGATTCGATGTGATAAATGATATTCGTGTTTCGAAATAATCGCTGTTTGGTAGTACGTACTAACGCACTGGCTCGAAAGCCATATTTCGAACAAACTGCGGGGACAAATGCACGTTCAGTGGATATATATATATATATATATATATATATATATATACATATATTTTCTATATGTGTATATGCACACATCCGCATACATATACATACATGAATATGTACATGCGTTAGGCAAAGAACAGCCGCCATTAGTTCTATTCTCTAATGTTCCCAAATTGTACTTACCTTTTGTATATATGTATGTATGTAGATGTGTGTATGTGTGTGTGCGCGCGCGTGCGTGCTCGTATGAGTACGTGTATGTGTATATGTACGTTGTCAAAGCACCTTTGTCAACCACATGTTTTGTAGTCTATGATCTAGCCAACTGCTTTTGAAATCGCTTTGCGATCTGCTTTCCTATATTCAAAATAAGAATTTGTTTATTTCACGTGGATGCTTCTGTAGTGTTATTCATACACGATTTTCTACACCCACAGCTTTGAAATACATATTACGTTATTCTAATATGCTCTAACGTTTCTTTAGAAACAATTAACTCTTGAAATAATGATATTCAAAATAATTGAGATGATAAAGTTAATGAATATATTAATGATAATAATAAAATGAAACAAATTATTATTAATATTTTAAGCATTAGTATATCGTGAAATAAATTATTATTATTATTGTTATTCTTATTGTTATTATTATTATTATTATTATTATTATTATTATTATTATTATTATTATTATTATATTTATTATTATTATTATTATTATTATTATTATTATTTTCAGAGAATATATATAATGTTCAATATCGTATAGAAATATTTAAATAAATAATAATCGATATGCTAATTAGAGCAAATCTATAATCTATTATCAATTTTTTAACGAACGACCGAATCGTACGATTATAGATGAATTATGATATGTATTAAAATAAATAATACTGCACTATGATTTCGATTGTGTTACGAAATCTACGAATATAAAGAAAAGAAAAAATAAAAGAAGAAATGTTATTGATCGTGAAAGTGTTAAAAAAAAATCCGCGCGAAAAACGAACGATTATAATGAATAAATTTTCGCATTAAAAACAAAAAAAGAAAGATAAAGGGTTATGTACACAAATTTTTTTTTTTCATAAAAATAATCATAGAACCGCGATTTCAAATTTAGTGCTGCCAAAAAAAAGTTCGATTTTCTTTTGAAGACACGTTGGTATATATAATAGAAAACTGATATCGATAAATTCAGCGTAATTATAAATTCACGAAGGATTTTGTTTTTCTATAAGTAAAATAAGCAATAATGGCGCGCGCGCGTACTCATCTTGTACATCTTCGAAAATTAATTGAAGTATATGATAATTCACTGCACGTCGTACATATGTACAGATTCTAGTACTATCTAATATAGCTCATATCAAATATCTTCTTAGGTAAATAAAGATACTTGTAAAGCGATTAGAAATGAATTTACAACAATGTTATATTAGCAAGTCATGTGATTTCAACTAATTCTTAGAATTATGGAAGCCGGTTATGAAAACGTGGGAAATATTCGAATGAGTACTATTTATAAATTTTACTCATTTTTTTTTCTTGATAGTCGTGCGTTACTAATAAAGCCTATAATAAATGAAAAGAATTAATAAAAGTAAATTCGTTGATCGAATGATTAAGGTTTGTGTATATATTAAAATAATAATTATATTTTTATCGGTTTAAGAAACAACTCTATTTTTCATGTCGTTAATGTGTTTTTATCGATGCACTTTACTTACACGAAATTAATTACTAAGAAAGGAACTAAGTAGTACTTATGTACGAATCCTATTCGTCCAAAGATCGAACGACCCCTACAAATTATAATAGCGCTAGTTCTATCTATCTCCGACGATCATAATATGTATCATTAACCTCGAATATTTGTTGACACTAACGAAGTAAGGATAGAGGAAAGGTATAAGAAAGACGTCGCATGAATAGAGTGAAATATTAAGTGCCATTCCAAATAAATAAATTGAGAATAAAAACTCACCGGGTACTTCTGGATTCTTTATTATCTTCGCGCTAGACATTTTGCGAGCCCCAATATCGATGCGGTTTCTATTTTTGTCGAAGGAAGCTTGACAGCGCTACTCTGCGTTTATTTTGATATATATGTATATATACACACACATACACGCACACACGCACACATACACACCCATATATGTAGAAATGTATCGATAAGATTTTTTTTTATTTCACTCATGAGATTTACTTTTCAAGTACGTGTCATTTTGCACCATGAATTTTTGGAGAGAATTCTTTATCGTGACGAGTCCATAGATTGACACACCGGATTATGATCGTCTATAGGAATGAAAAATTTGTGAGGTTAGATGATTTTGACAAGCGACCTGACGACATTGCGCGATATTGACCTGCGGTCCAAGATGGCCACCGATACTACGCTCGTCGACCGTGAACTATCGTATTTTCAAAGAATTCCGATTATTAATCAAATATTCGATGTACGCTGGAGCCTTGCTCTTACGATAGATGCCGATGGAAGAGAAGATCGAACTCTTAAAATGTCTAAAGGAAAAAATTCGCAACGGGGAAGATATGATAGATCGACTGAAGATTATGGAGGAGGTTAATGGGGTTGATAAACTTGTGCGAAAGATACAGCAAGAGATAAGATTCTTAAAAAAGGTATCTTTTTAATACGTTTTCAAAAACCTAACTTTTTAAATAATTTGCTACATTCTTATGTCATGATTGTTTTGTATTTTTGTAAAGGTACAATCTACAGGAAATGTAAAAAAAGAACATCTACTAAGTACAAATTTGATTCACCTTGACGCAATGGTGATGCGTCTATTTAACTCCAAAGAACCAATCAGCGTAATGAAGCCTTTTAAATACGAAAGATCAAGATTGGAGGTAGACATCGTCTGTATAAGCGGAGGATCTTGGGTTAAAGTTATTGCTAGAAATGCTAGAGCTCTTACTTTGATTTCGCTTGGCAATGGTGAATATGGTCAAAAATCTGTCTTAGATCAAGCAGAATCCTATTTGCAATGTGCCAAGCACCATCCACACTTATACAAGTCACCGGAAATTGTATTTTACTTTGCATACGGCATAGAAATGGTATTAGCAAAACGCTTGGAATCCATGGGTATTGTTGTAGAAGGTGATAGAATAAATAGTCATGAAAATGAAAGTAATGAGATAGAAACAGATGAAACTCTATTGGTTTCCCGTCTTAAGGGAGAGACACAAATTGAAGAATTCAAAGAAAATCCTGTTCTTGATATGGTAAATTTAAGTCCAGCAACAATTACAGAGGAAATTCAAATTTTGAATTTAGATGTTTCAACGTTACTGGCATATGTTTCTAATATGACAAATGGATTCGATCATTTTATATACAGGGAACCATTATTAACGCAACAAGCTGAAATGGAAAGAAAAAGACCTGTTAAACCCATATTAGATAAATTATTTAAAGGAAAAACCTTTGTTATTTGTCGAACTGCTTATGACAACTTTATGAATATCATAGATGTAATTGGTGGTCCTAAAGAGACATTAAGAGCACACGAGTTATTAAAACGAGTGAAAATTGTAGATGATGTACAAACAGGCAGGATTATAGAACAATTAAGTTTAGGTGGAAAAATTAAGGATAGATCGCGATTAGTTTTCGCAAGTGGCGAAAATATGAAAAGTATTACTGTTTCTGCAAATGAAGGTTTCGTTAGAGCAGCACGAATGCAGGTATTAGATTTGTATATTATTATTTGAACTTAAAATATTTGTAATACTTTTAATCAATTATATTATATTATTTCAGGGCATTGAGTGTACCGTCTTCTTACATGAACCAAGATCTCTCTCTGAAATCAAAGAACACTATGCTAAAGAAATCGATAAATTTTGATATTAATTATATATTTTTATTTATACCATAAAAACATAAATATTGCATTAAATGTTCAGTTTTGTAATATTTATCAAAGTATTTTTTTTCTTAATTATATGATAAAATTTTGGAATTAGACAATGATTAATTATTACTGTTATACTTATTATAGAAAAAGGATTTAGATATCGTCTTGTATTTTAGACATCGTCGATCGTCTATTCATCGCCTATTGTATCTAAATCTTTTTCGAAATCTGCAATAATAAATGAAATTTATATCCTGTAAAAATGTATAAATTTTCTGAGAAAAAAAAAGATAAATAAAAAGTAGATAATACCATCAATGAATTCTTGGAAATGTGGATTTTTTTCTCTTGCTAATTTAATGAACTCTTTGCATTTTCCTTCATTGTGAAGATTTTTATAACATTTAGCACTATTTAACAAAGCTTTCAAATTCGAATCGCTTACTTTCAAAGCCCATTCACAGTCATGTAAAGCTTTTTCAAATAATTTAAGATTCATGTATGACAAAGCTCTATTGTTCCAAAGAACAGTGGAGTCTTTACGTTGTTCTATTGCTTTGGTAAAATATGTCACAGCCTTTTCATAATCTCCTTCTTTAAATGCACCATTTCCAATCCTTTTTAACGTTTCTGCGCGTTCATTTCTTATCTTTCTATCTGCTGCTCGTTCATTAGCATCTTTTTCAATACTCTTCATGAATGCTTCTATTTATTTAAGACAAATATTGAATAATATAATGTATTATAATATTTATTTTATATGAACTATTACCTTGTTCCATTTTATTTGGATCAGATGTATTTTCATTTATGGAACATTTATTGATGATTGTACGATTAGTTTTAACTTTTAATTCTTCTAGTTCAGAAAATTCTTTCTGAATTTTTCCATTTAAAATTTTATCTGCCAATGTTTCACCAAGTTCTTGTTCTTTAGGATCAGAAGATAATAATTTTGATACAATTTTTTCTATAGTGTAAAAAGTTTAAAAGTTAAATAAAAATTTTGCCAAATTACATTAATTTCAAACTTATTATAACCTACCAATTTCAGTAACACGGTGCATAAAATTCTGAAACTCCTCTTCGGTAAGTTTATTAGTAGAACTTAAATTTTCTATTGCTTGTTCACGTTCAATTATGTGTTCATTATTATATTCAATTTCTTTTGAATCCATATTTTTAACTCACTTTATAATCATATATATATATATAAATATACTATTAGTGCGATATATTATGGTTCAGCACAGAAACAGTTTCTATGGTAACACAACATTTCAGTAACTTTTCATTCTTAGAGATAATATTTTATATGAGGAATTTTAATTTATAAAATCTGTGATTAGAATACTTCTTATTATTTATATTAGAATTGGATATGATCATAAATTATAAATCAATAGTAAAGCTTAATAAAGATTTTGCTGGGGTAACAAAAGAAACAAACTACCATATGTATTGGTTTATTAGGAAGGGAGTAAGATAATGTAACAAAACAGCGACGAAGTGGAAATGTTAGTCCTTATTTATAATCACACAACGAGGATGAGTTTTTAACAAGATTTATCCTTCTAAAGAAATTTACAATCACAAGATTGTATTATCTAAAGAAGCATCACTCTCAACAGAACAAAATTCAATGCCCCGCATATTAACTGTTAGAGCCTTTCTTTGGTGGAAAATCTAGCATTCTACGTGTATTATAAGTCCGATCAACGTTCCACAAACGGAACGTTCGTTTAGGTGTTACAACATTCTCTGTATTTTCACTTTCAAGTTCTTCAATTTCAAGAGGATCCATATCTGCATTTTCTTCTAACTCTGATGAGACGTCTACCTCATCTTTTATAAAAACTGCACATTTCATTGAAGTACTATTATGGATAGTATCTATTGATTTCCTCCTGTCCAACGGCTCATCTCTCTTAGCATCAGATTTGGATGAGGAAGGTTTACCAGGAGTAATTTCCACTTCATCCATGATACATAATCTTTTTAATGGTAATTGTTTGTCCTTTGATATAGTAGATAAAATCTTTTGCCAGCTAATAACAGAATCATCAGATGCTTTTCTTTTCGAAGTTACTGGTGTTTGTAAACCTTTGCTTGTACTTGGTATATCATTAATGTCTATTATATTAATGTTAGATCTACTACTTTCAAATCGTTGATTCGAAGCAGTAATGTTACCGTCCTCGTTTCTTTTGATACTATCCTGTGAAGTTTTAAGTGTACTACTATGAGAATGAGAGGAAGAAACAAATGTAGCAGACTGAGATGCATTCTTATTTTGAACTTTTGACCTGAAGTCAGAATTTGAACCGCTTTTATTAGAATTCCTGCTATCTTCTATCTTAGAAGGGTTCATAGTAGCTGTTTTTTTAGGAACTTCTTGAGACGTATTGTAATGTTCTCCCGTTAAAATTGATCTCTGAATATGTCGCAAACCAGTAACTTCTAAGATTTCTGCTAACTTTAGCAACCTCCTAACCTCACTTTTAACTACCTTTATCTCTCCGCAATACATGAAATTGACAATAGTTTTAAGATCATCTGCCTCGATATCATGTAGTATGATCATTGGATGAGGATGATCGTTAGCGACAAGTAAACGTCGAAAGAAAGGACTTGAATTTGCTAATACCATCTTATGACACTTTAATATTGTTCCGTCTTTACACACCAAGGAAAGATCCACAAACTGTTGCTTCTCATAGCACGTATCTAAAGAAACTGCCAAGTGAGAGTGAAAACTGTGCCACTTTAAACTAAGCATTGTTTCTTCCTTCATTTTCTATAATTCGCTCAATTTTTTCGTTAATACTCAATGATTATATCTGACGACTCGACTTGTCTATTCTTATGTCAATGCTCTACTACTCGCCATGACACGTGCCGCTGTCATCGCTCGCAACTATGTTCTTTAGTGAAGTATGCGGATTTTCAAAATCGCTAATTTTAAAAGCGCGGCAATTTCGTTGAAATGCGTCCCTGAGGAAAGGAAATTTATTTTATAAAAGGAACAGCACATTTTCGATTTAATTTGTACGTTGTGCCGATCTTTTTTATTATCTTACGATAAGAAAAAGTATAAGAGAGAAAGAGAGAGATATATAGAAAGATAGAGGAAATGATATTTTAAAAATACCATAGAACGTAATCGATTTCCGTCACAGTTAATGCTGGCGTTATCTACCGTGTAACAAGATAACTATGAACTAGCTTTAATTTTATCTCGGATTACAACATTTTTCGCATGTGGCGCAGTTGATGCTATGTTAGTATCTTCGTTTATATAATATTTTTAATTTAACAATTGTAATAATTTTATTTTTTACAAAGTTAAAAATAAAAACGTTCGAAGATTTACTTCGACAAAATATCTAATTTTTTTTATCTAAAAATTCATTCGATCGAATCGACATCATCGAATATTCTCTATTATATTCAGTATTTATACGTTTCACGATGATTGATAAGGTTAGAATATTTCCCGTTAGAATATTTTGTCAAATACTAATACATATTCTCATAAATCATGAAATACCTAATTGAGTACAATACAAAGTAATAAAATATATACTATACAAATCTCAATATCAAAAAACTATCATTAATTAATCAATTTATCATAAAAAAGCAGAATAGAACAAAACGTTAGAAAAATTTCCTTAGAAACGTCGGACAAAACCTTGGATTGTTTACAATGATCGACGAGTATTGCATTTAAAAATGGCGCCAAATTCTGAGGGCGCGCGTAACTACGAGAATCGATAATCGACGATGACTATCGATAATCATCGATATCTCTTTCTCTTTCTTTCTGTTTTCTGAATTCGAGAGCATATCAGACGAGGACGATCTCTCGAAGAGCTCAAATCACTTCGATTATTGCAAATGGTCGCTTAATAACAGATGCTCTTGAGCGTTACGCGACGCGAGTTAGCATTTATCTGTCAAAAGATAGTGCCGACCGGCTGTGTACATTGACGAGCCGGTCGACGCGTGTTCGATTTAAGCTCGTAAGAGTGATCGTATATAGCATACTATCTCTCTTTCTTCCTCCTTCAAATTTGTTTCTCTCTTTTTTCTCTCTCTCTCTCACTCTGACTTTCATTCTCTCTTTTCCTCTTTATATATCTGCGCTCGTTTTACTCTCTCTCTCTCTCTCTACCTCTCTCTCTCTCTTTCCCTCCCACTCTCTTTCTCCCTCTCTCCGTTCTACGTCGCTCGTCAGTTCGTCCCGCACGCGTGGTCGAGTTTAGTTAGCCGCGCGTACTCGAGGTAAATACGTGCGTGTGTATATATATATATACATACACATATATACATATGTATCTCAGTTTCGCGTCGTCGTTTCGCGACGTAGCCAAAGGGGAACGAGAGAAGTGCGCGTACGTCGATAAATAAGAGAATAATAAAAGTAAGAGAGAGAAAGAGTGAGAAGAGAAGAGTAGAAAAGAGAAAGAGAGAAAGAGAGAGAGAGAGAGGGGGGAAAAAACCCGAGTTGTGCGCGTATCTCGCTAGTGGAGTTTCTTCCTCGTTTGAGAGGAATCATTCTCTTTTCCTTTCTTTTATTGTTCATTATGCGAATTAAAAGATATTCGTAACTTTGATCTACGTTGTGTTGTAACAGTGATTGGGAAGGGGAATAAAAAAAAAGAAGAGGAGAAAACAAAATACAGAAAAACCCACGCACGTTTACACATACACACATACGAGAGAGAGAGAGAGAGAGAGAGAGAGAAAGAGTGAGATTGAGTAGAGGAGAGGAGAGATACGCAAACACACAGTGGAGAAAAAGTAGAAGTAAATAAGCAAGAAAAGGGACGAAAAACGACGACACGGTGGTGTTCCGCTTGGGAAGTCGAAAAATGCGAAGGGGACGAAGCGTCGCGTTACACCGCCTCCTCGTCGTCGTGGCCCTGCTCTCTCTTTCTGCGGCTGCCTACGCTTTGCCAGGTAAGAAAAAAAAAAAAAAAGAAATAAGGGAAGAACATAAACAAAACAAAAATAAAGAAAAAGAAAAAAGATTACGAAAAAAGGGGGAGGAAGAAATAAAAAAAAAGAAAAAACAAAAACAAAAATTAAGTAACGAATAAATATTTCTCTCTTCTTCTATTTCTCTATGAGATAAAATCGAATCTCACTACTACGCTCGACGACCGACGGGGCCACGAATTAACTTCGTCCGGCCGAACATCGCCGCTAGGGTCACCCCAATGTGGACTCGCAATGGTCTTCTTCCGCCCTCTCTCTCTTTCTTTCTTTTTCTACCTCTCTTTCTCACTCTCTTACGCTCGCTTTTACAAACTCTCTTTCTCTCTCTCACTCTCTCTCTCTCTCTCTCTCTCTATCTCTATCTATCTCTATCTATCTATCTATCTATCTCTATATTTCTTTCTCACTCTTTTACGCTCGCTTTTACTAACTGTTTTTCTCTTTTCTCTTTCTATTCTTTACTCATTCGTTCGTTCATTCGTTTGTTCGTTCGTTCGTACATTCTGCCTCCTTTTCTGCCTGACTGATCTTTTCTCCCTTTATTCTCTCTCTCTCTCTCTCTCTCTCTTCCTCTCTATCTCTATCTCTTACTCCCATTTTTATCTTCCTTTCTCTCTTGCACTCGTTAATCCCTCGCTTACGCTCTTTCAAGATTTTGGAACCGTCTATACTACGCTACGTGTTCGCTGTTCGTTGTCGCCTCGAAACACAAGTCGTCCAAAAGCTATTTTCGTGCTCTTCTTTCTTCCACTATTGAAACGAGCACGGGATTTCTACTCTTATCATCGTTCTCGTATACTCTTGGTATATACGTATGTATATACGTATGATGTATGTATATATGTATGATGTATATATGTATGTATGTATATATATATATGTGTACGTATGTTTGTGTATATATATGTATAAATATATATGTATGTAAGTACATGATGACGTTTGCTCACTCCATTTGTCGATCAATCTCCGGCCAATCGGCTAGTCTCGTTTCTTTTTTTTTCTTTTCTCTCTCATTTCTGCGTCGCCGCGAGGTCTTTCTTCGTTCGTTCATTCGTTCATTTGTTCGTTGATAAACGCGACAATTGATTTCGAACATTTATTTTTTCCTTCCTTCCTTCCTTCGAAATTCAACGAATGATTGTAAACTATATATGAACATCGATCTTTATTTTTTGTTCTCTTTTTTATATATGTGTTGTTGCATGATCTTTCACCGTATGTATGTTCGTTCGAGTTGATGAAACGTAAAAATTAATTTCGGACGTTTATTTTTTCTTTGTTTGTTTTTTTTTCTTATTTCGAAATTCAGATATTTTTTTATTTTTGTTTTCTTTTATCTTCATCGCTGTAAAATCTTTCACCGTTCGTTCGTTAGTTCGTTACTTCGTTGACCAAACGTGAAATTCAAATAATGATCGTAAACAACATCTGAATATCGATCTTTTTTTTTGTTTTTTCCTCTCTTTCTCTCTCTCTCTCTCTCTCTTTGCGTTCGTTCGTTGACAAAACACGAAAATTGATTTGGAACATTTTTTTTCTTTTTTCCTTATTACGAAATTCAAATAATGGTCGTAAACAATATCTGCATATCGACTTTTTTTTTTCTTTTCAACTTTGCTGTACGATCTCTCCGTTCGTTCGTTCGTTTGTTCATTGATGGACCTAGATAATTGATTTCGAATGTCCATTTTTTCTTTTTTTTTTTCTTATTATGAAATAGAAATAATTATCGTAAGAAATATCTGCATATCGATCATTTTTTCATTCTATCTGCGTCGCTGCAAGATCTTTCACCGTTCGTACTTTCGTTGACGAAACGTTAAAATTTATATCGAAGGTACATTTCTCTTTTTTTTTTTTTCTTATTTTGAAATTTAAATAACAATCATATAGAATATCTAAACATTGATTTCTCTTATCTGTTTCGTTGAAAAATCTTCCACCGTTTGTTCGTTCGTTGACGAAGTGTTATAATTTATTTCAAACATTCATTTCTTTTACTCTTCTTTTTTTTACACTTTTACTTTTTTCCTTACAAATTTCAAATAATGATCGTAAAATATATGTGAAAATCAATCAATTTTTTGTTTTGTTTTCTCTCTTATCTGTGCTTGCAAAATTTTTTACCATTCGTTTGTTCGTTGACGAAATGCTATAATTGATTCCGGACATTATTTTTTTGTTCTCTCTTTCTCTTTCCCTCTCTCTCTCTCTTTGTCTCTCTCTTTGCGTTATAGCGAAATTTTTCACCGTTCGTTCGTTCGTTGACGAACGCGATAATTGATTTCGAACATTCATTTTTTTTCCTTCTTCTTTCCTACGAAATTCAAATAATGATAGTAAATAATATCTAAACATCCGATTTTTTTGTAATAAAACTTCTTAGAACACAGTAGTGAGAGTTGTAACTATTAGGAATTGGAGTGAAACGAAAAGTGAAACGGGGAGAGAAGTTCTACTATTTGGTATGGTGAATACCCTTAGTTTCACAATTTCGTCTCATACGGCCTTTACCAGTGATAATCAGCGTTTAAAAACAAAAGGAAGCTGTTTACCTACCCTTTATCCTTCCGTCAGTCATCGTCTTAGTAAAGCGAGGGCAAGAACGTTTCACATTTTCGTTTTTTTCTAAATTCGTTTTTACTATGATAGAGACAGTTAGTAAATTGAGTTTACACGTATTTCTTTCTCGTATACTTTGTTTAATAACCCATTATATATTTTGTTATAATTATTATTATGTAATTTTTTGCTTACGATTTATTAATTTTAAGTGTAATTAAGGATTAAAGGATTCTATGAAAGATAGCGTGAAAGACATCTTAAAAATTCCTTCCATAAAAAAAAAAAAAAAAAAAACTCCCTAGTGTATTTTAAATTAAAAAGTGTATCCTAGAGCGTCGAAGGAAATATTGAGGTCGCCAAAAAGCGAGTTAAAAAATGGAGTTGCGTTAATATCAACAGTACCAACTGCTCAATTATCGATGATCGATGATGTTGACAATGCAGTCAACGCATCTACAAGTAATGAGATGTCTGAGCTCAACTGAACTAAGCATACCTTATACAAATTTCAATGCCAATGACAGCGCTTATCAAGCGAGAAATACATAAGAAATTTTCAAACAATCCGTTCGGTTTTTCATACAGGAATTTGTGATCGATTGATGGTATTAAAAATGATTTAAAAAAAAAATTTACTCAAGAACATCAATAATTTAATTTGGATACCGTAATGATGTGTAAATTTTTCATTCAATCTCTAAATCGTGAACATGTCCACACTTTTTCAACGTCCAATGACAATGTACTCCCGACGAGACAAAATCGTCTCATTTTCCTGAACTAGATTTAGTATTGCAAAGACTCATTTCACCACGCGTACAAGTCTGATGATTAGATCGTGTTTATGAACAGAATTATTGAGAATTTTCGGGAATATAAATTATAAATGTTTCTACAAAGGTTACCGAGAAACATTAACGATGATCATTGCATCAATGTTCATATCGAAAAAAAAAAATTCATAGATCAAGCTACTTAAAATGGATTTAGTTATCAAACGTAATATTAATATGTGGTTACAATATTTAACGACAATTTCTTTCTCTCAATTCTCTCTCTCTCTCTCTCTCTCTCTCTCTCTCTCTCTCTCTCTCTCTCTCTCTTTCTCTCTCGTTTGTTTGTTCGTTGAGGATATTATATCAAAACACGATAATCGATTTCCAACATTCATTTTTCCTTTCTTGTTTACTTAGGAAATTAGATAATGATTATAAGTAATACCTGTTTATCGATCTTTGTTTTTTCTTTCTTATCTCGTATTATCTGTTATCTAAAAATATACTGATTAGAAATGTCTTTTTGCAATCTTTGTTATCGCATAATTCGTGTCCATAGCGAATTTTTTTCTTACTTTCTCAAACGTATAACATTTCTTTCGTTCACGATATAAAATAAATATTTCGATTTTTCGTCAAACGCGGAGAAAAAGACCGGTTAGTTTTAATGTCGTTGTCGCATGTATTTCATAATTATAATAATAACAGATATATACCTCGTCGCGTGTATACACATAAACTCCCGCGTATATACGATCAGTCCGGTTTTTATGAATTTTTTGTAAGGTTAATGTTATTTTCTACCTTTGAATATTCAGTGAGAATGGCAAAATCGATTATCGCCTGCGATATAATACTTCACGGAAAGTTTCGTTTATGCGAAAATTGTGTTCAAGGGAAAAATTGTGAGGTTCCCTATACCTTCCATCGATTAAAAATATTGTTTAATATTTCGAATAATGTTATTTTCGATAAAAAAGACAAAAATTTGTATACTTACGTTGTGTATATAAAAGTGTATGTACAGTATTATGCATATTCCTCTTATTTGAATATAAAAAATAAATTATTGACTTTACTTTTCGATTTTGTGAATTTGTTCTGATAAATTTAGTTCGTTTTGGTAAAAAAAAAAAAAAAAAAAAAAAGAGAAAAGAAAGAGGAAAAAGAATATTTGATCATTATTCTGCTTACTTTGTCTTTTGTCTTCATGAATTTGTCTTCTATTTTTTTTTTTTTTTACTTTTATTTTCTTACCTTTTTTTTTCTTTTATTTTTCTTTTTCTGTTTCTTGGCTTCTGCCTTGGCCAACATCGTTAAGCCGAAGTTTGTGTCGCTGGCGCCACGCGTCCATCTTCTTTTTCCTTTTTTATTACAAAAGGATCTCTTTCATTTGCGAGAATGCTTCTTACGAAAGTGGAAGAAGAGGAAGATAAATTCTGCTAACTTTCGCCGGTGTTCCTTTTGCGAATTGACGGCTGTAATAATATCTCGACTTACGTAAGGGACCGCATGGAAACTCGAAAGGCGTTCCTCGCGGAGCAAACAAGAGGAATGACTTGTCTCTCAAGTTTATACCTTTGACTTTGGATATATAAAATGTATATTTTTATATATATATATATTAATTTCTATTATTTATATAATTTATATTAATAATATATATGTTTATATTATTTACATAATGTATATTAATATAATATATATTTATATTAATATATATTATATTTATATATTTATATTATATAATTTATATAATATATAATATATCACATCGTTTTCTGGACGTTATCAAAAAAAAAAAAGCGCGAGATATCAGAACAATAAGAGTCTAAATTCTTGCAAAAAAGAAATAAATAAATGAATTTTTATATTAATTATTTTTATATTAACTATCCTTATATATAATATAATTATATATATATATATATAAAATTAGAAAGAAAATTTAAATGTTCAACTTAATTTCTTCCACGCATTAATAAAATATTATTATAAAAGCATATCATGCAATACAAATATCGATCATCAGATAATGTCATAATCACATTTATACTCGTACATTTCGTTTAATCAACTAAAATCGTTGAATATTTTATTTCTAACTGTGCCTATCGAATACATGCATTTCAGATTATCTTCTTCAACGACGTTCTTATTTCCGGTTGGATACACTTCGCGTGGGTAGTAGTTGTAATGAAACTAAAGTAATTATTTCAACTTCTGTCCAATGCGTTCGTTTATGTAACTATAAATCGTATCCTTCGAAGATACTCGATCGAGTTTCAAGTAGCGGCTATGTCTTCTTGTATGTACGAGTCAAGGTCTTCAAAAGCCGGATCGAACGAAACTCGCTTCAAGCTAAACTCTGTAATCTAAAGAAATCGATACGTAGGTTACTTGAAGCTACTTACATTCGTTTCTTCGTTATACATTGATAAATTATACGATGTCTTTTTAATTTCTTTTTTTTTCCCCCGCTAATGTTTCACCAACGAAAATCGTTCTGTCATTGCGAGGGGATATTTTAGCCAAGATAGAGTAAATTTCCAACTCGGGAATTACGAGACTTTTGTGTGTGTGTGTGTGTGTGTATATATATATATAGATTTATTAAAATTAGACAATTATACAAAGCTACAATTAAGTATAATGCTCGTTCTTTGGTTTCTTTTTCTTTTTCGAGACCGATTCTTTCGGTTGCTAATCGAAAATTGATTATTTTTCCAACTTACCGCTTACTCATCGTTCGTTCAGAATCTTTGCGAAATTTAACGACATAAGTAAGCTTACTCAGCAACATGATTCTAACATTTTGTCATTAAAGTCAGCTTTAAAATTTCTATCCGTTAGAGATGCTACGCTTTGGATGGGAATATACGTGATATAATTTCATATTTGATACTTTTTATCAATTTGATAACATTTCATATTTCGTTCGATAATAAAAATTTATTATTTTTCGCGGCACAGTGTTAAGAACATGAATAATTGAAAAAGTTCTTTTTTTTAATATTTTGACGATTAGAATTTCATTAAACCTGTAGAATTTGTTATAAAACAAATAAAGTTGAATAAAGTTGAATAAGAAAGTTAATAAGTTAAATAAGAAAAATATATATACGAAAAAATAAATACAATAAATAATATAATATATATATAATAAAAAAAATATATAAATTTTGTTGCTATTTTCTTTTTTTTTCTTTTTTTTTTTTTCGATTCAACATTATTATGTAGCATAAATTGATGCAACAAAAAATGAATAATAAATAATAAAATAAGTAATTTCATTTGTCCAGATTTTTTATTCATCTCATTTTCATGATTATTCTCGATGAATTCTCAATTATAAAAATTCGTGAATGTTTTCATTTAATTTGTTTTGAAATGTTTCTATATTTCTCTTTGAATAATATTGATTGATAATAACTTTCAATTAGATTTCTCAAAGTTTTTACTTAATTTTTTATTACGTATTTTTTTTTAATAGACGTCTTTCAAGCGAATTGTTTATTTACATATACATATAAAAATTTCTAACAGGGAATAAAGGAAGTTGATAGCGATAACAATGTGCTCGCTTTCGCAAGGACGATGCTAGCTCATCGATAATAAATGACCCGATATGATAATACATACAATATACAATATATATATATATATATATATATATATATATATATTTATTTATTTATTTATTTGTTCTGTGTGTAAATATTTACTTACATGTTTTCGTCCGATCAAACGTTCTCCTCTATTATCATTATTATATATAAACACCTGTAATTGTGAAGAAACGATATTTCATCATAAATCGTTTATTATTTCGTTCTATTAAGGAATAGTAAAAGCACATTTTCACAGGAAATTATATAAACGTTGAAAATTCAAATAAAAATAATTATATACGTTTAATAATAGATCGGTTAGCTTATTACTTTACAACATTTAATTAATTATTAATTGCGAGATGTTTATTTAATATACAATACTTTCATTACACTGGACAAATTTAATATGTTCGTTTATCTGAGAGAACAAATTCGCCAGAGTAATGAAAATCGTTTATCTACATACATATCACGATGATAATAATTTTATTAGCGACTTGGATCGTTCGATACTTTGTTAATAACTAGATATAGCGTTACTTTTTTCTATTTGACGAAGAAAATAGAAAATCTTATTATTATTCAAACTAATATTAAGGGCACACATACATACATACGTACATACATACATATATTTTACGTAAAATCGCGTTAATCCTTTTATACATCAAATTACATAAAATTGAATTTCTTATAAGAATTAAATTTTCTTAAAATTTAAGATCGTCTAATCGTAGATCGATGATTTTATATGAAATTATTTGGAATAGAATATTTTTGATCTTGATTAAAAAAAATCTTTGATCAGACGGTAAAGAAAATTTGATGTTCCATGATAAAAGAAATAGGTTCTGATGATAAAACGATTGGATGCTAAAACGTTCTGATAATGGCGACTCGAATAATGAAGCTTCTGTCGTATAAGAAACAATTTCTATTCATTGTATTAGAAATAAGAGGAATTCTTGATCGGCTTCCTGTTTTTTCGTGAAAAACTTTGTTTGTGATAAATGGATATTCTTTCGCTACATTATCGTTGAAATTTTTTATTTTTATTACTTTTTATACTTTCGTTGGTAATATACAAGAATATAGACGTCTATATGTGTATATAATTACGAAATATTCAATATTAAGCAGATTTTGTTACGAAGAGTAGTTTTTGAATGTTTCTATTTCTCCAGGTTATTTAATATCGTAAGTTATGCGATGTCGGCATTAAAAAAAAAAAAAAAAAAAAAAAAAAAAAAAAAAAAAAAAAAAAAAAAAAAAAAAAAAAAAAAAAAAAAAAACCTTTATACTTGTTAAAATAAATATATTTTATCTTTTCAACTCTTCGTTTGAATATTAATTTACTGACCTTGACGAATTTCTGTTTTACTACATAACGACTGGATTTTCCCTAGGATCTATACTTCGTCTTTTTTTTTTTTTTTATCCAAGTTTACTAAGAACTTCACAAGATTCACACAGTTAGATTATATTCTTTCACATTAAATGAATAAATTGACAATACGAAAATTACACGTAAGAAATAAAAACGGCTCGTATCGTATTCGAAAATGTTTCAATATATTATATGGATACAATTAATATCAATTAACTTTTGCAATGTTTTATTTTCTCACGATAAAAATATATGTATCATAAATTAATGAACGTATCTACTCTTTTTTATCGCACATTATTTATTACTTCATTTTTATAGAAAACATTTTGTCTCGTTCATTATTCTAAACATTTTAATCGACGCTCTAACGTATAATTATATTAAATTAACCCTGATAACTTATTCATTTCTCATTCTCTCTAACGTGGTAAAGTCATAGTTTAGAAAACATTGTTAAACTTTCACACAAACGTTTCTTCGAAGTTACTATCACATTCATTATTTTTAATAATCCTTTCGTCATTATTACACCACACATAGGTGTTTCTTTTCTTTTTTTTTCTACCGGAGAACTTTGATCAACGTTGATGATGCTATTGCATGACTGTACATTTTTATCTTCTCATCATATGTACTTGCATATATATATATATATTAAACATATATGTTTAATGTTTAATATATATATTTATATATATATATATATTATGTATATATATATTAGGTTGGGGAAAAAGAAATCCATTATTTTTGCGTGAACTTCAAGACTTTATTTAACATGTTTCGGATTGTCCGATTTGGGTAAAAAAAAAAAAAAAAAAAAAATGGATTTCTTTTTCCCCAATTTATATTTTTTTTTAATATATATATATAATATAATATATATATATATATATATATATATATATATATGTTTAATATGTTTAATATATATATAAATATATATATGTTTCGCAGGTTTCAAAGTGTAATCGAAATATATTTTCTGAGATGAAAAGAGAGAAAGAATCTTTTTTTATAGATTCTTTGTTCAAAGTTTACATCGATGTGTTGATGTGTAATATGAAGATCAGTGATGCGCAAACTATGAAAAAAAAAGAAAATATGTTTTATGAATGATATATACAACAATAACAAAATTGTTCGCAAATAGATTTTTTATTTACTTTTATAATAAAAATCGAATAACATTATCACAATGTATCTTTATATTTATTGATATAATTCGACAAATGTTAAGCCTCAGGGAAGAAATTAATTTAAGATTAATCTATCTAAGAATCAAGATAGTATATTTAAAGAGTTCGCAAGAGATTTAAAAAAAACGTATCGATTTAAAGATCGATATTACGATGTCATGTTAATGGTTCTTTTGATCGAATTAATATGACATCATTTAAATCAAAAGTAACTCCCTTAATTTGCTTGACTCAGCTTCGGCGATATTTAACCCTCTCCTTCCCCATTCCCCCATCACCGTACTTCACTTGATAAAACGAATTCGTCTCAATTAACTGATTCAGCCAATCTCGTCTTCGCCACGGTTCGTTTCGATTGAGTCTAACGAAAATATCGAGCAGTTTCTCGTGTCCTTGTCTATGTTGTTAACGAAGAAAATAAAATAAATAAATGATTACAGTAAAAAGGATCGTTATACTAACGATATTAATCTTGTTACGTTTAAATTCTTAGAAATGGTATCACCTATATTTACGTTACATCGGATATTTTAAATTGTCACTTTAAAAGATTTGAAATTTTTATTAGAAAAGATAGATTAGTTATTCGCGTGCACATTAAAATAACATTGGGTAATTTCCGTATCTTTATGGCATAATTTAATATAATGAATTTGTTGTTACAATTGAGATACGATCGACTGATATCTCGGACTTTTGATGGACGATAAATTATTGTAATTACACGCCCACACTATATATATATATATAATATTTACAATAATTTATCAAATATTTATAATAATATTTAATATATTAATATAATTATAATAATATATATATATATCTCCTGGTTTCCTGGTTTTCATGAGAATTCTCATTTTACTGAGAAATTTACGTTTTAATCGTCTCTCAATCGCGTGCCGTGACCGACAACGATGCTTCCGTTTCTTGATTTTAACCCTCGTTAAATGGCATGCATGCTCGTCCTTGAGCACTCCTTCGTAGTTCCTCTTCGTTAACATAAAACTATAATAAGAAAAAATTTTCTACGAAATAATTTTGTGCCATTCTTTTTTTTTCTCTTTTTCTTCTCTCTTCTTGGGCCTATTAAGACTTCTCTTCCTCTCTCTTTCAGTTTCTCTTTATCTCATTCTTATAGTTCGTTCATTCGATGGCCTTAGTCAACGCCGTAACGATAGGATTAAAGTCCACGCGCTTAATCACGTTCGTGTTTCCGGCCTGGCATTTGAATATCGCTCGTGACGCGTCGAATTTTAAGTGTTACTAGTCCTTAACACGTCGCAGACCGTTGCAGTTTAACAAACGTAGCGCTATTTGATAGTTGACTTGTATAATTAAGGACGTCTTTCATTTTTAAGTTTTAACGTTACAAATAATTAACAAGATTTCACGGCAATCGTGTATTTTATAATTTCAAAGAATTTTCTTTTGTTTATTTTTCCTTCTTTTTTTTTTTTAAGTTACTATTACGTACAACTTAAAAGAGCAAAAAGAAAATACAAGGATTTATTTCGAAGAAACATTCTGTATCTGTTACATTTGATTCAAATACGACAAATTTTTAATTACAACAAAAAAATTTAATATATAAATAATTACGAATCCCGAAAATCGCGTTCCTTTCAATTTAACATTTCCTTTTTCTTTTCTCAAATTTCTATTGTGAACAATTTAAAAGAGCAAAAAAAATATAAAGATTTATTTAAAACTTTGTCTTTTGTTATTTTTGATCCAGATTCTAAAATATAACAAAAAGATGTAAGATATAAATATACATATACATATATATATATATATATATATATATATATATATATATGTATATATATATAAATATATATATATATATATATATATGTATGTATGTATTTATGTATAGATTACACTATATTATATGTAGATACCGGTTTGTTAAAAATAAAAAGACGAAGTCTTTCAATGATTTTTATCCTTATTTTTCTCTTTTTATCCTCGTAAAGTTTCTTCCCCTCATTCTTTCTCTCTTTCTTTCTTTATTCTTTTTCTCTTTTTATCTTCGTCACAACGATACGTATCAAGTCGATTGACCTCCGGCTCCTCCTCTCGGATAAATTAACTAGAAAAAGAGTTTTGTGCCGCTCGCTTTCAATTGCTCTCTACTCTTCGTGTTTAGACTTTTATTCGCGGCGACTGGCTTGACTGGATGGATGAGAACGGCTCTTTCCTTCGGTTGACGTGTTCTTATTGTTATTATTGTTACTATCTACAAGGCTCGTTATCTCGTTTGTAATTCCCTAGCTCAGTCGATGTATTCATGAAAACACATACAAGCAACTAAACTCATTGTGTTCTAGAATAATTGGGAGAATTTTGTTTATCATTTTTACTTTTCTTTCTTTTTTTTTCTTTTAATCTCTTTTATAACAAGTGGATTTTCTTTATTTTATTCATTACATCTTTTGCGATTTTTATAGAAAGAAAAAAGACAGAAGAATATAGAGAGAGTTATTTATTAACCTTTTGCGATCACGCTTCTTTCTCCTTTCCTCGTAAAATGATTACGTATGTAACATTTAAATATGCCCTAAAGAAAAATGATTATACATCGTATGACTTTAAATATGATATGCCTATGTACGTATGTACATTGACACGTACTATGACACGTAATGCGCAATTTGTCCCACTATTCTCGTCTATTGCTGTAACTAGCGGTGAGAAATACACGTATACGAATCTATCTTAACGATGATAATGATGATGATGATGATGATGATGATGATGATGATGATGATGATGATGATGATGATGATATCGTGATATAAAATAACTCTCTATGTCGAATTGAATACAATAACGACTTATATTCCTTTATCAATTTGATTGGCTATAACTTTAGTTATATGTTTATTTCTTAATCCTGTTCAGGTTCGTTATTTGATTGATCCGTAATTAAAAACGAAATAATTGACGATTAGGAGAATGAAACAAATTATTTGTATCACCGTATATAATGGCATACGGATAAAAGAGAGAAAATCCATATGGATGTGTTTGCCATTCCTTGAAGTTGAAATGGAAGGCTTTTACCTGTCTCTCCGTTTAAAGTCATCACTGACGGCGACTCTCTTTAGCAGGTAACAACAACAAGCGATCAAGGACGTGCGACATCTCGAGCGTGGAGACATCCTGTGCCAAGAATGAAAGATGTGTCCAGAAAAAGATCAATGATCAGATAGAATCGTTGTGCGACTGCGAACAAGGTTACGAATACGTAAAGGATGATGAGTGCAAGCTTAGTGTATCGCAGATTCTAATCAATTCGACAACGTTCAGACCAGATTACGCAGAGGATTCAGGAGGTATGATCTATATTTCTTTCTTTCTGTTTAATATTCTTTCTTATTTAATAAAAAGAAAAGAAATAAAATGTTTAAAAGACCCTCCCTAAGATATTTCATTTTTATTACATATTATTTCCTTAATTTAATTAATTCAACCGATAAACCATTGAAGTAGCTTAAATAGTATTCTATAATATATACCGATATAATAGAAAATAAGAAATAAATTCAATTTTTACAAATTTTTTTCACATAGGCCATTTTCGTGATTAATCGGCACGATTGTAACGATAAAGTGAATATTTCATCGAGCTATTTATATGTAATAATTGAACAGATTTGTTTTTCTTTTTTAATTTTTTTTTATCTAATCGAGATTCAGACATTTTCTTTCTCTCTCTCTCTCTCTCTGTCTCTTTCTCTCTTTCTCTCTCTCTCTCTCTCTGTCTCTTTCTCTCTTTCTCTCTCTCTCTCTCTATATATATATATATAGCTAATGTTATATTTTCTTCAGGTAGCTCAGTAGCCGCCGGTCTTTTGATACCAACTTTCCTCATAATAATTGGCGTCATACTATATTTCGGTGCGAGACGATATAGTTGGCTCCAACGATTTCGACAATACCGGCAACGTCGTTACGGCAACGTCCTAGTCACAAGAGACGACGATGACGATGACGATCCTCCAATAGCGTAAGAAAAGAGAAAAAATGTTTGGAAAAGAAGTAAATAAGAGTAAAAGAATATGTGTATGTGTAAAACGAGAGAAAAAAAGAAAGAAAAAAAGAAAAGAAGAAGAACGCTTTGATCGAGACGCACCTGCTCGCCATGATAAGATAGATCGTCATCGATAGATGTCAAAATATTTATATACATACTACAATATCGAATATTTCGATCGTCAGCAAAGTATAATAAACATCGCGTCGTACTTTTGTATATGCGCATTTTTGTATGCCACTTTCATTTTTGAATTTTTCTTCTGTATAATTTTTTTTTTCTTTTTTATATATACACGAGTAATAACAAGATACGATCGAACAATAACAATTATCGAACATGGCAGGTGAAACGAATCGAGAAGCCAAATGTAAAGAGGTACTTGAGTGAGAAATGATTTTTTAAATACCTTTTTCAATATCAGCGGTATGTGCCTTTTCTTACGGCTAATCCACCTCTAATAGTACCGTTTGTAATTTTTTGATTATTGACTACTCGTTTCTCATTCAAGTGCAGCTATATCTATATTTATATAAAATATATATAAATATATATATATATATACACATATATATATGTATATATATATATATACATATATATATATACACATATATATATGTATATATATATATATATATATATATATATATATATATATACACAGACAGACAACAAACATACATATATATATATTAAAATTGGGTGCGATGCGATGAGCTGCCCATTTGATATTCTCCTTAAGATATACTATCGTCGAGTGCATGATTTTTTATATTAATATTTGTATGTTTGTAAATTTGATGTCAACATAAATATATATATATATATATATATATATATATATATATATATATATATATATACATACACATATATAAATATAAATTCGAGACAATTAATGAAAGTAACACGACGCGTTCTATTATAAACAAGATGGGAACTATAATAGAATTATGTTTAATATAGTTGTTTTTCATTTTCGATATGATTGCGAATTTCTGTATTCAATAATGCAATGAATACGAAACACGTAACGCGATTCTCTGTATCTGTTTTATAACGTATTGAATTCATTATCGAATATTAAGTTCTAATAAATATGTTAAACACTTTGGCTACTTAGAATAATGTATTTTTTCTTTTTTTGGTACAATGAACTAAGCATATTTTTTGTACGATATGATTCATTGATTAATAACTAACGACACTATTCTTGTCGGAATCGCGTTACGTTCGATGATTGAATAATTATTTTCTTTATGTAGTCTTGTTCCTTAGAAAATAATTTTAAATTCGGTTGATTCACAACGATGTTCGTTTTAACAAATGTTATCGTTTACCAAAGAATCGGTGAATTCAAATGTAGCCATTGGTTCCTTGTCGAATGGACGTTGCGAAATAATGATATTTAAAAAAAGAAAAAAAAAGGAAAAAAGATATAAAGAAAAAGAATAGAAAGAAAGAAAAGGAAAACGAGAGGATAAGAAAACATTAACGAGAAGTTAACTTTTAAATTACAAGACATATGGGAACATACACCAGTTAAATTTTAAATTACAAGACATGTGGGAACATACACCAGCTTTTATACCAAAACTATATTGAATTTCATAATCATGCTCAATGTCCTTTTCTCTGTAATATAATAAAAAAAATTTGTAAATATTCCTTTTTAACAAACACGGCAGTATATTTCTTGCCAATAATTCATGTCCTATATTGTAATCTAGAAGAAGATTATATTCTTAAGGTGCACGAGCTTCCGCTCGCAGATAATAATCGTGGAGCACTTGCGACATATTACATTTATACGTATAATATGTATAATTATATATATGCATATATATATATATGTATATATGTATATGTGTGTGTATATATGTACGTTCTTGAGCATATACATACGTATGTATATTCACGCGCATGTATATGTGATTCGTGCAGCATGTATGTGTGTGTGTGTGTGTGTATACATATATGTATGTATGTATGTATGTATACGTGTACATACGTGTATATGCGTGTAACCTATTCTTGTACTCTATCATTTTTGTACAGAAATAAGCATTATAAGCAAGATAGATATAAATTCTGATTTTTATGCGTAGATAAAAGCGGATGTTCGTCTGTATTATGGCAAGATTTAATATTTTTATAGTTCGCAAGCCCAAACTTTAGTGATTACGAATGGTACTCGCGAATTATTATTATTATTATTATTATTATTATTATTATTATTATTATTATTATTATTATTATCAATTATTATCTTTAAGTTATCTATTTTCCGCGTCGATTTATATTCTGTAATAAAAAGAAATTAATTAATTACGCGAGGACTCTTTTGTTTATTTGTTGTATCGTGCATGTATCAGGTTGTTGTCATTGTTGCATTGCAGTGATTTGACTGAATAACGTAATATCGTAACTGTTAATTGTTTTTAGCAATAGCCATGCATACGCAAATCTTCATTGAAACATGTTATACACTTGTTACAGTATTATACATCCCTGTTTCGTCGAGATGGTCTTATAAATAATTATTTTTGAGCTTCCTTTGAATTCTTTTTTGTTTCTTTTTTTTTCCTTGGAAATAAAACATATATTTTGTGTATTCGTGGTTTTTTTTAGTAAGTTGTACATTTTTACTCTGTGATGTGCATAATGTTATTTTTTAACAGAAGTTTGTTATTGACTGAGACATACTATTTTTTTTTGGCACAGCTGATGTCTATACATCATAACGATATTCACAAATTATTATTATTATTATTATTTTTTCTTTTTTTTCAGAAATAACGTCTGGCATCATACAAATATTTTTAAATATAATTCTCTGCATATTTGAAAATTACTATAATTACCCGTAAGTCAATATATACAAATCGTTTGATTCAAAATTATGCACTCATCTGTTTGAATGTAAAAGATATACTTTTGGACGTGCTGCTTATTCATTGGCATATACGAAAAGCACCTAATAATGTTTCATTACGTAATTTATTTTGTACTATAATAATAAACATTTTTGAATTTCTTACTGAGATAAGTTCTGATTGTATTATTAAAAAAAGAAAATAGAGAGGAAATAGATCGATGTAAGCAAACTTAAGGATGTAATTCAAAGGTATCAAATAACGAATACTTGAAAGAAATCCTTTTTATATATATATATATATTTTTTTTTTTTATATCGTACGCAAATACCGACAATATAATTTACATTATTATCGTGATGTAAGATATACACTCAGGAAGTTCGCTGTGTTCGCTCTAACATCTAATATATAATAATTTTATTTGACGAATTGTGGATCGTGAAGTATACTTTTTATAGGAAAACACTTTATAATTTATCGCTCTTAAGATATAATTAAATTCGAGAGAATATCGATAATCGCACATGTATTTACAAGTTTAGTCGACGAAACACAAAGGCCAAACAAAAGGTCTCTCGTCGCCTACTATATTTTCTAAGTTATCTTTACGTCTCTAAAGAAGTAATAATTGAGCGCCACGTGAAAAAATCTCAAAAGTTATCGTAGTTTAGAAAATAAACTTGCTGTTAGACAATTAAATCGTACTAGATGAGGATTCCTATTTCATGCACGCTATAGGGATTATTAAGGAAGTACGGAGTTTCATGTAATAATAGAGATCGTCTACTTTTTTGTTTGAACAAAGAAACGAATAGATCTTTTTTGCAATTCTATAGGAGCGACAAAGGATGTAAATATCTTTTACTTGGAGTTTTTCATCTACGATTTGATTTTTGATAACCCTGGATAAATAAAATATTATAAAAGGAAAAGAAAAGAAACGAGCGTTTTTTTTTCTCTGCGACATCTAACGCAGAGATGTAATCGAATTTTTGTTTTTTTTTTTGCTTTTTTCTATTTTTTCTCTCTTATTGCTAATCATTCAATTCTATATTGAAAATTGTATCGTGACATTTTTTTTGCATGATTATTTGTGTACGTTAATTGGAATGAAAGACATAAAAGGATGTGATCGTCCAATCCTCACAAAATATCTATCCATATACGATTCCTCTTGTTACAAGCCAATCTCCCTTGAAAATCTTCGTATACGAACAATAAACAATTGAGAAATTAAGGGAATACTTCAGAAATCTTTGAGCTATGTGATCGATTTTCTTCTAATTTTTCTTCGCATTCCCTCCCCTTTTTTGATGACGATGATTATCCTCCGTTAATAACCGGTATAATCTTGCCAAGACTGACTTTGTTGTCTGTAATGTTGTCCATTGTATGAGATTGGTTCCGGTGTTCTATAATAAACATTTCGTTGTCTCTCGTTTGGGATAGCTGGAGCTGGAACGAATTGTGGACTCGGTACGAATGATTTTTGTTGTTGTTGTTGTTGTTGTTGTTGACCGATTGGTCTGGAAATTTTATAATTGTCCTCCGAGGATTGTAAAACTGTGTCTTTACCAAGTTGTCTGTGAAGAGGTAAAACAAAACCACTGGGTAAGTTGGCCTCTTGATTTAACGTAGGTGTTAGTGCATCGTTTAATGTTACATCATACTCGCTGTCCGGAATATCTTGAAGTTTATGGGTCACCTCGTTTATTCTTTGTTTTACACGAAAACTACTTGGCCCGGAAGGTTGCTCGTGAATATCTTCCGCTTTATAAGTCGAACTGTAGAGATTGGAAATTTCAGTTACGGATTGTCTGCTTTTGCTACGAATAGGTGATCCTGAAGACGTTGGCACTATACCATCGTTACTTTCTTTGTTACTAGTAAATTGTTCGGTAGACCATTTTTTGTTACTCGCCGGTACTTCTGGCTCGAGTGTTTTTCGAATTTCTTCATAAGATTCAGTGGTGGTCAATTTAGGTATTGGATTTTGTTCCAATGATTTTGTTACTTCCTCTTCGTGTTGTCTTTCGGCAGGTCTACGTAATATTGGTCTGGCTATAGATATGTCATATTCTTCCTGTCTCTGTTTTTGTTGGAGATCGCTCTGTATCACTTTGTAAGCGTCATATGTTTGTTTTTCTTCTTCGCGTTTATCGTCCTGATCGATTCGTTTGCTTTCTTGATCAGGGGCCTGTTGAACGTAATAATCTTTATGATTTTCCTCGTGTTGCTGTTGTAGGATCGTTCTTTCGGTACTTCTGTCCTCCTCTCTTCTCGGTGCTTTCGAACCAACCGGCGAGAGTCCTCTAGGATTGGGAACTCCACCTCGTGATGGTAAAAATGGTCTCTTAACAATGCGCACGGTTGTCCTTGGAGAAGGAATTGGTGGATCCTCAGGTTCGTCGTAATACTCGGATGAATACTCATCCGAGTAAGATGATGAGTGCTGCTGTTGTTGCTGCTGTTGAGAGTATCGAGGATCTTGTTCCTCCTCTTCTTCTTGATCTCGTTCTTGGTAGGTTGTATAATGAGGTGTTTTGATAGATTTCTTACCAATATCTTCCTCATCTTCGAACGATCCCCGAGCACCATTGTCGTTATTGTTGTTATTGTTGTTATTGTTGTTATTGTTATTATTGTTATTGTTATGCGATTGAAGGGGTCTTGTTGGGCGTTCCGGTCTTTCGAATCGATCCACGGACGTTTGCTTTGTTTCCGGCTCCACTTCGTGTATTGCCATTTCCGGCATACATGTCGTGCTCGTCGTTGAGATCGGTCTTCTAGATGTCTCTGTGGTATCTGACAAATCTTTCGATCTGAAGGACGATCGAGATCTATCATCTATCGTTGGCCTATTGTCTCTCTCCCGTTCTAGAGGTCGACTCGAGGAATACGGTCTCTCGGGTCTCTCAGTGTCTTGATATCTTCCACGATCGCGATCCAAGGATCTCGAAGCGGAGAGATCCTTTCCACGATCGATCGATCGATCTCTGCCACGTTCCAAACTACGATCCCTTTCTCGTTCTCTCTCGTAGTAACGATCTCTCGAGCGATCAGGATGCTTCCTGGGTCGTATATCATCTTCATCCTCGCGATATCGAGTTCTGTAATTAAAAATCATCCATTCTTTTATTTTCTATGAAGATTAAATAGACTTGCATGAACGATATGACGAATTTATGCGTTATTATTAAACCAATCCGATGTTTGATCTGTTCAAGAAACAACTGTAGTTTAGGTATGTTGTTTCTGAGTGCGTCATTAGTGTCCAGACGAGCAATGCGGATTAACGGGTTAACATCGATGAGTAGAACTGTATCTGTGTTGTGTACGTTACCTTACCTGAAGGGTCGATCTCGTTCCCTGTCCCTGACGTCGTAGAAATCACGATCTCTATCTCTTTCTCTATAAGTCGGTCTTCGTCTAAGTGGTCGTCTCATTGGTCTGATATCTTCGAGCTCGTCGTCATAATAATCGTCTTCAAGATCCACAGGTCGTCTTCGAGGTTCTTCTAAATTATAAGTAACATTATTGTAACGATTTTGGAATATATTGTATTAAAGAAAATTTCACTCGATTAATCTTGTTGAAAATATATCATTGCTCGTTCGTTTAGTTTTTGTTTTGTTTATCCATAGGAACAAATTAAAAAAAAAAAAGAAAGAAAATAAGAAAGAGAAAGAAGAAAATTAAATACCACTTTTTGTTAATAATAAAACCACAAAGTAGAAAGAAATACAAGGGAGAAAGGGAATAGTTTTTTGTTGAACACGCTTGTTAATCTTAAGAAAATAAACCTAAACTGGCGTTGAAACAAATGTAAATTGATCAAGTGGAACGGGAAGAACCGGCTTACCAGTAGATTGCGCAGACGTTGACTTATAAGCGTAGCGGTCTTGTTCGGATAATGGTACCGGTCTTCGAATTTTAGGTGGAGCCCTTGGTCTGGAATACACAGAAAAGATTGGAGCAGCTGGTTTGACGAGTCCTTCGGTAGCACCTATCGATCCTTGATTTGACAGAGCAGCAGCAGAATCCTTATCATCATAATCATCCCTGAACCTATTATATTATTAGACAAAACAATGTATCTAGATATATTTCGATCATAGTATAAAATCTTTTTACTTACCTTTTATCAGAATACCTTCTATCATCGTTGTCCCTGCCTCTCGAATCAATCCTTCGATCGTCCAATTCCGAATCTTCGATTTCTCGCGATCTAGATTGTTCTTGTTCTCTATTCTTCAATCCTCTTGCGTCCTCTTCTGGTGGATCTCTTGGCCTTGCTTGATCCCTCCTATTATTTCTATTTGGATATCTTTCTCTAAGAGAAACGTCCCGATCTCTTTCGTCTCTTATTGCTGTATCCCTGGATCTAGCAGTATCTCTATCACGAAAATCACGATCGCGATCTCTGACATCTCTATCTCTATCTCTTCTATATTTCCTATCTTCGTACTCGTAATCATCTCGTCTGTCGTATCCACGTGGTCGAGTGTACTCGTCGTCATAATAATCCTCATCGTAATAATCATAAGGTCTTCTTCTTGAATATGGTCTTCTTCGTCTTAATGGATCTCGTTCGCGCGAGGAACCTCGGCCATTCGACGAGGAAGCCACCGTGACCGGTGCGACAGTTGTGGTCGTCGTCGACGTCGAGGTCGTCGAGCTGGTCGTCGCCTTGTAGAGGGCATCGTTCCTATGCCAGTACTTCTTCGAGTTGGCGCAATCGACCTCGGACACGAAATGGCAAATGAAGGTTTTCTGGTCGAATGCTGTGAAATTGGCACAGAGGAAGTCGTAACGTGTGCCGAAAAGGCAGTGATGATAGACCTGCCGAAAAGATTTCTTTGTTTTGTTTCGTGTGGCTTCTTTTTTTTTTGTTAATTATAAAAGATCTTTGAGATTTAAGGAAACCGTGAAACGAATGGTCGACTTTTGAAACGCTTTCTTTTGCTCTACTTCTACGAAATTCTTTTCTCGCATGCTGCTAAGAATCTCTCAGTCCCGATGTAGTAAGTCGAAACCATCGCTCAAGCGTAACCGTTTCTTTTATTTTTTTGTATCTTCTTTTTTTCTTTTGTAAAGAAAAAAAAAAAAAAATAGAAAAAAATAAAAAAGAAGAAAAACATCGTTCATGGATGCGCAACGTAATCTTTATAATGTGATACGAGATAAATCGTGCGGGATTAGTTCTTCGTAAGATGATTCCGACGGAACGATTATACATCTTAGAAGTCGTCGTTTTCAAATCCATCCTCGGCCAAGTCATTTTTCATTGGGATCACAACTATTATTCATAATAGGGTAACACTTGGGACTTGTTTTATAGCTAATTGCGAAATAATATATCCATCGATCGGTGAAAGTGACGGAAACGCCATGTTGTACTGGCGTTAAAACTTTCGAGAATTTTTGAGCACGTTTCTCCTTCGATTTGGAAAGCGATACGTCATTATCAATATATAGACAAGTACGAAATTTAACGTATTTATTTTCGTTCCCTACTTCTTGTTTTTCTTTTCTTTTTCCTTCTTTTTTCTTTATATATATATATTTTTTCTAGTTGATTATGTTGTCGACAGTTGACAGTTTTAACACACTTCTCAGAGAAACAGCCAGGTCGCCGGCGTTACCGTAGCTTTCACACCGTGCGGTATTATGCGTGTGTGTGTGTGTTTGTGTGTGTGTGTGTACGTATGTGTGAGAACGATCGTTTCGTTTCGTTTCGAGGCTTCGTATGTGCACGCTATTGCGCACAGATGGAACTTGTCTCTCCGCGTATGAGCAGGATGCACGATTGTCTATCGCGCATACAGCCAACGTGAATTATCTGACGGAATCATCTGGAATCATTCAGAGCACGTCCTTTCACTATCTGTCTCTTTCTATCTCTTTCTCTTTTTATTTCTCTTTCTTTTATTTTCATTCTAATATCTTCTAATTCTTACTATTATCGACCGAACTTCTCCAATTTTTTTTCTTTCTATTTTTTTTATGAAAAACGCAATTGCTTTTATAGTTTTGACATAATATAACGAACTGTCTAATGCTAATTACACCAATTGATATACGCGCACGTACATCAACGTAAGTACAGAGATACATTTATTTTGCTTCTAATTGACGTGACTTCGAATTCAATATCTAGTATCCAGGATGAATGATCATTGATGACTGTATGTACGCATATATTTCTAACACTTTTAAACTATTTGATTCGTCGTAACTGTGTTCGTGTACGTGTGTGTTTTTAAAATTTCTATCGAGATTTAAGGGGAAAGCGAACAAGAAATCCGTTTGTTTTTCTTTTCTTTTCTTTTCCCTTTACGCCGACTGACTCGTAGACGAACGCAACGAATTTTCTTGCCGATATTTGCATAACAATGGTTTATCCACTCCCGACATACGGGTAAGCCGATCGATAAGTCCAGACGGAAGGAAGTTCCTTTGGCAATAGCTTTCACAATCTCGAGATTCGCTTAGCACGAAACGGTCAGGGATAAGAGACTTAGCAGACCACGAAAATATCTCCTTTCTGATTTACGTCCCTGTTCGTTGTTATCCTTCTCTTTCTCTGTTTTTTACGAAACGAAGCCACTCGGAGATACTCTAACAGGAGAATAACATCGATGATCGTCGAGAAATATAATTTTTTTTCTTTATTTCTAATGATCTTTTTCTTTTCGTGTTTCCTATTTAGATACTAACATGCAATATTTTCTTTTTTTTTGTCGTTAATAGCGATACGTATTAAGCCGACAATTATTGTTTTAATCTTTGTTTATATTTGATATTAATGTTATTTTGAAATTTATTTGAATGATATATCTCACTCGAAATGTTTGTCCTTGACACCTTTAACCTTATCTAAGTACTTACACGTAGACGTATAATATAACTTTTTATCTTCTCTATTTGTGTCATTAAATTATGCGATAAAGTAAGAAAGTTTTCTTGAAAAGTATCGTTAGGTGCATCCAAGTAGTTATTGCATCTGGATGCGCAGAATATGAGCTCTCGCTTGAACTTTGCCTTTCAAAGTCTTTGGTATCTAGTACCGGGAGTTTGATTATTATTCTTACCTGACACTTGTGAGGTACGCTCGCATAAAATCCATCGTGTAGGCCGTCGCACTTGAAGTCAATGTCCTCGGGAATGCTGTTGTAGAATGGATAATCGCTCAGATTGTAACCGTTCAATTCACGCGGCAAATTTGGATCCCAAATATAATCAATTTGAGGGATTCCTGTTAACATATGCCCGGTAGTTATGTTTCCCTCCGACGAGTTTGTCGCTGGCGTTGTTGTCTGAAAAATAATTGTTAATTTTGAAATCGTTCGAAAATATTAAAATTGAGTTATATCCGGTCTCTTCATCATTCGCGATGATTCTCAAATAATTTTTTCGATTATTCCGAAGACATTTATATTACATCTACGTATATAAGTAAACACATATATATATATAGAAAGAAAACACTTGGCAATAAGAATTCGTAATTGTAAGGATGATGTCACATTCTGGGTTTACGTGCGAAGGTGAATCTGTAGTTCTCTCTTCGATGAGAGCTTTTTTTATTCCAAGTTTAACCATCGATGCAATAAATTGATCATTTGTCTATACCTATTATTAATTAACGAATTAAATGGGATAAATCTTGTATATTAAGATATAGGAAGTTGACATTATGGAAATCTACTCGTATCTAACTTTTTCATTTCAAAATGGTGATCTATCGATAATGATGATGATGATGATTGTAATAACGATAATGTCTTTCATCATATCATCGTTCAATCTATTCTAAATGAACGTTTTAACATTATGTATGAAAGCACAGATTTCTTGACATAAAGATCGTTAGGATTCGTGATTGTAGAATGGATCGAGATAGTGTCGTAAGTAAGTATCTATTATATATATCGGAGATAAACGATTGTCTTACCATTATAATGTGGTAAGTAGTACGACGGGAACATGATATAATGTTACTGCCATACTTGTTCGTCTTTCATTTTGTATCTAGTGTATTAGTCATTTAAGTATTATGTAAGTACTACATATCTTTCGGACAGTGAAACGAATAAAAAGCGTACTGACAAGGTCATTCTTTAACTTTTAAATTTTGTTTGCACGTTAAATTTGACTTCTTTTTGACCAACGAAATAAGGATAAAAATTATAAATGATAAATTTTCAAATGATGTTATAGAAGATAATAAAATGACCTTATAACTTATATGATTTTATTTAGAGTTTTATCTGTTAATCCGATAACATTTAATAAGATAAGATTTAAAAATGTAGATTTTTGATTGATATTTAACCTTACCACAGCATCCTCATTCACGTTTTCCTCGAGACGTGATTCCTCGGTCGTGGTCGTCGTCGAAGTTGTGGCAATTTTAAATTTCGGTCTCGTCGGCTTCAGCGCATCCGTGATCGCGTTGATCAATAAGAATCCTGGAATTTGAATGAGATTTTTCATTGATTATGACGTCACTCAAAGTCCTTTTGTATTATTTTGTGTAACTCGCATTTCGCCGATCGCTTGTCAACTTTGTCGTAGGAGTGAATAATTATCTTTTTCTCTTTCCATCTCTCTTTTACATTTCTGTAAGAACAAGCAGTGGCGTTCTCATTTGTGGCAGGAGGAAAAAGTATGGCGTGTTAGATCACTCGTAATGGCCTCGATGAGTCTCGTCTTCTTCGAGAGAAGCAGTAAAAGAAAAGAAAAGAAAAAAAAAAAGAAAAAGAAATAGAAAAAAGGAAAAGGAAAAAAAAGAAGGAGCACTTCAAAGGCCACTACGCATCCTCCGATTGCGAAAATCGTGGAGAAGCGTCGGAGTTGCAAAACGCGGACGACGTGCAGATAGAAAGAGAGAGAGAGAGAGAAAGAAAGAGGGAGAAAGAGAGAGACAGAGACAGGGAGAGAGAAAGAGAGAGAGAAAAAGAGAGAGAGAGAGAGAGAGAGAGAGAGAAGCGCAGTGAGAGCTCTAACGTAAGTGTCGCAATTTTCAGACGAGGAGCGAGCAAGCGAGCGTATTCGGTTGGGTAATTGTTTTCAAACGGATCAAGGATATTTATCGATCGTTTCCTTTTGGTCTTCATCGATTATCATTAAGCTATATTTTTTTTTATTTACCCATCAAAGCAAAATTATCTTCGCTCCCACACGTTATAATGAAGAAATATGGTGACTATTCGAGTACTAGTTCGAACAAGATCAAGTGAGAATCGAAATGCGATTTAGATAGTAAATCGATTATTTATTATATCAATAATAATAGTATATTCTATACAAAAACTGTTAGGGATACTATAGTCTATTGTTGCATTTGTTGATCTTATTACGATAAAAGATTTAACATGATCCTCGAATATAACAATTCACGATAATAGTAAATAATTTCGTGTTACTTTCTTTTTTAAATACGTTTCTTTGGCCGTCTCTTCATAGACGATCGTTCTTTGAAACCGGTTCAAGGTCGAGCGAGTTAATGAGGAGTATCGGAAAATAAAAGGCATTTCGTTATTGCGGGCAAAAGAAAAAGACAATTTCTTAGTTTCGTGACTTTCTATAATAATACCGAGATATCTCGAGGGTAAATCATTACTGAGAGAGAAAGAGAGAGAGAGAGAGAGAGAGAGAGAGAGAGAGAGAGAGAGAGAGAGACTTCAAATCAATGATCGGTGTTTAGAATCAGAAGAAAAAGTAATAAATAGTATCGTAATCATATTAATCAATCAATATGATAAATGAATTTTCAAACAATTGATAAACAGAGACAGTAAAAAAGCAATAATATTTATTATCTAATCCTTATAATATATTTTGATTACGAGAAGAAAATTGTGCAAAACATTTCGGTAATACATTGTATATTTCTTTCATATAAACTGAATATTTATTTTTCAAATAATCCATCTTTCTTTCTTTCTCTCTTTTTTTTTGGCTCTTTTTTCTCTCTTTTTATTTAATCGATAT
Source organism: Vespa crabro (assembly GCF_910589235.1). NCBI lineage: Eukaryota > Metazoa > Arthropoda > Insecta > Hymenoptera > Vespidae > Vespa > Vespa crabro. The sequence continues at coordinate 708,815 of NC_060964.1, forward strand.
TCAACTATCTGGTTTATACTTTTCAACGAGCTATTGATCGAAATCATATAGGAAACGATATGATAGGGAACCAACGATTATGATTCGAGATATCGAAGGTTCTTTAGGTAGCGTTTGTTGTTGGGCTCGTGAAACGTGCGAATGATACCATTACGGATGGAAAAGAAAGAAAGAGAAAGAGAGAGGCTGTCCTCGATGTTGAAAATACACGAAGTTGAAGCCAAGCGATGGTTGGTGTGTAGCACCTTATAACGGGACTATACTTTTCCGAACAGGGATCGATAACGAACGGTAACATATTGCACGTCGTATAAAAATAAATTATGGGAACGTGCACACATTCCAATTGTGGGAAATGTTAACGTGGGTGTGAGCGTTATACTATGTGTTTGTGTGTGTGTGTGTGTGTGTGTGTGTGTGTGTATATATATATATATATATATATATATATATATATATATATGTAAATATGTAAATAGAAATAACCTACGAATGTTACTAGCAAGAATATAAAAGCATTTTTTGTGACGAAATATTATATCGACAAATGCACATAAACAAATTGCCTCATCCTATTATCTTATGCTAAGCACAATAAGCAAATCGATTTCTGTCATCAAATGAGAATGACCTGACATTTTCAGACTGTAGGCGTGTTTACATGTCTTAACTTGTTAACGTGTGATGAGTATTTCAATGATGAATAATAAAAATAAAGAGAAAATTCACATAAATAAAGCAATTATAATTCTTCGTAAAGACATCAAAATAATAATTTTAAAAGAACTCATAAAGAAATGTTTTTGCCAATTAAAATTAACTTAATACTTTTCTTTTCGTAAGAAAGAAGATCGTTCGCTAACAATGGTCTTTTTAACCAAATGGTAAACAACCGTTACTCTAAACTCGACTCGCTGGCATAGACAAATATGGAGATTCTCCTGAAATACCTCAATCCTTGTGAAGAAATAGCGTGAAGAAAATTCTAATGTTTATCGCTATATACTGCTCATTATTTCCGGCAACTCTAAAAGGACTTTTACGAATGTTTTAATCCAAATAGTCTCGTACACCTACCTACCCACCTACCTAGTTGCAGGTAATATTAATGAACGCAAGTATTTCACTTCTATGACCACGTTAATTACGACATTTAGATAGATAGTCGTGAAATTTAGTACAACGATTTTACTCAGATCTTTGTGAAAACGAAAAATATGAATTAATTTCGTTTTATATTATTTTCGATCGAGATATTAGTAATAATCTTCTATTTATTTAATCAATATCTTTATTAATAAATATTTTTATTAATTAATCGTATATATATTTTGTAAAATAAATGATCAGTATATTTGAATACATTAGCTGGTATAAATTAAGTATCAGAGTTACGTCATTTCTATTACATACCGTTATTCTATTATAAATGACGACTTGTATACAATACTAATCAAATGTTTAAAAATAACAGCGTTTACCTGATAGAAATAGTAGTCTTTAATAATCACCTTGTACGCGTTAATACATAATACCTATCTAGGTATATAGGTATTATATATTATATATGTACGTTCGCGAAACGAATGTTTACCGATCGGTGAAAATGTCAGAAAGAATTTTAAATGTTAAAGTCCATGTCATGTGATCGATTTCGAACGGTCCAGTGAATGTAACGTGCTTGCGAGCTATAAGTAAGTAAATATTTTGCCGATTGAACTAAATTCCATTGCAAATTTATTTAATTATTTATTTAATTATTTATTTACTTATTGATTTATTCATTTTTATTTTTATTTTTATTCTTTTTTCCCCTTTATTATATTCGTATCTCTTAACGAACAAATTTCATCGAAGCTCTCATTATTCAGCTATCGTCATTTTTTAAAATTTATCAAGCGTTGGTGGATACTTTGGAATTCCATACGTTACTTCCTACTTTCCTCTATCGATCTTAAGGATTTACGTAAACAAGCGTTATAACTGAGAAGACGCGCGAAGTTATGTACATATATACATACAGACATAGGTATATATATATATTCGTATATACATACGAATCTTTCTCGAGGGGAATAACGACAAAGAAAGCAAAATACGTTGATATGCGCAACAGGTTTACCTTCGTCCAATCGAACACCCCTTTATGAATTCTTGCAAAATCATTCGTATGCTAAAAATCGAACGATTTTATGTGGTTGATCATTGGTTTATTCGTATTGAAAAAGAAAAAAAGGAAAGTATCCGTTTCAATATTTTTTTCTTCGTTAAATAGTTACTTAAGTACATATTTAAGTATAATCACGTGACGCGTTTGTATGAAGAAGTATATACGAGTTTAGTGTGAACTAGCCTTTATTCACTTTGAATGCAAAAATGTCCAGATGGAAGGTCATCCACTGTCTTCGCATTCCTCACCAAATACGGCGAGTCCAAAAATACTGGGAGACTAGGAGAAAGGACTCTCTAAGAGTTAAAGGAATGTATAAACACAGACTTAAAGGAGAAAAAAAAGAAAAACAAAAAAAAAGAAGAAGAAACGTTCAGTGGTGAGGTAGAACTCCGTAGAGGAAAATCTCTTTGGGTTTTTACTCACCAAACAAAGCGAGCAGAAGCCATCTTTTCTCCCGCATGTTGTCGTTACTGTAACAATAAAAGAAAAATTACATATTTCTATTTATTCTATGATTATAAATAAATTTATTGTAATAACGTATCCTTGTTGAGCATCAAATTATTAATATAAAACTATAAATAGATATGGCAAGAAAGCGGAAATAAAATGAGAGAGAATGAAAAAGAAAGAGAAAAACGCCCACGAACAATATTTTTCATGGTATATGTACGAATTTTGAATTAGTATAAGCGGCATGGTAGCATAATGGAAGCGTACTCTCAACGTCGAATGTGTGTACCATAGAGGCGGTCGAGTGTATGGCTAAGGATAGAAACTTTCTCTGTGCTGTCACCACTGCTAACTATATAATGCAAGAATAATGTAGGTGTTATATAAATGCATGATCACGTAATATCAGGTGTGACTTTGTCGTCATCGATACCATTGATAGATTTTGTTTCCTATTCATTTTTATCAAAATTGAATTTTGAATTTGAGTCCTCGAGAAATCTAATCACGTTCGAGAATTATTTCTTTTTTTTTCCATATAATTAAATCGTGATTTAGCAAAGCCGAATCATTCATCTATAATTACAAAATTAGCGAAATGTAATTTCGGTGTCCATATCTACCGGTTCTTTCGTCATTCGTGTATAATTTTGTATTGGCTTCGAGTGTTATATCTATTATATATAATATAATAGTATATATATTACTTTTTGTTTTATTATATATGTATATATATATTTGTTTTATCATATTTGTACATATTATTATTAATTATTAATAATTATTTCCTATTAACTTCGAGTATTATATTATATTTAATAGATATAATAAAATGGTATACATATATATTTTTGTTTTGTTATATTTCTATATATTAATTATAAATAATGAATAATAATAATATATGTATAATATTATATTATTTTTCTTCATATAATATTTAATATTATATTAAGATATTTATTGATATATTATTGATATATTTTTTTTGGATATACCAAGAAACTCTATACCGAGAAACGTGTAAATTGATAAAACATATGATGTTAAGAGGAAAAAGATTATATTAAATTGAACGAATGTTATCGCGATACGAGTACGATAAGAGCGTAGACGATCGTCTTGACATTTGTAAGTGCGTTAATTGACGCAAAAGAATCTTCCTTTCGAATCGTACGAGAAGTACGATATGAAAGTTTATTCTGAAAGGTCTTGTCTTTACTATATTATAATCAGCTCATCAATAGACAATATTGTTTTTCACATATTAGTTTTTAGATGTCTTTTTTTTTTACGTGAATATACATTGAAAAGAAATTATACAATCGGTCGTTAGATTAAGAGTTTTTATCAAAGAAGAAACGTTCGGAGAATATTTTCGATATTATTTTCGACCTTAAGGTTTTGAACTTCTTGATGACGATTTGGAGTTAGGTCTTTTTATTGTTGGATACATTTGGTGAAAGTAACCTTGCATCATGCTCGTTTCGTATTGGTTCAGTCCCGTTTACAGATCCGTTTTTTAATGGTTATTTTTAAACGAAATCATCTATCACTAGAAAGTACGGGCGTGTACTTATTTACAGGTGTAATGGAAGTGTACCGAATGGTAACGATAGTAAAATGAATTAGGCAATTGGGAAAAAGTTTTATTACTCATTTCCGTTATTAACAAATAAAAGGCAAAGATTCTATGGATTTGTTTTATGTAAGTTTCGTGAAATTCGTTATTATGAAATTAATCAGTAAGATTTATCAAATATCGTCAAATGTTGTTTTTAACGATTTGGTAATATTCTATCGAGAAATATAAATATATTAGATTTAATTAATACTTTGTTTATGTAAAAATGAAATTTTAATTATACGCTTAAGGTTTCATTTTTAAATTATTTAAGTTTCGGGATAATTTCGGATACGGAAGAAGAAGAATCGTTCAGTGATCTCGAAAGACTTCCTTGAGATCTTTCAATGTTCCTTTCATGTAACTTCCGTAGGGTGTTAATCCAAACCAAGAGGATTTCCCAGACAGCTTGAGAACTCGAGTAGTACATTGTGACATGAGACAAGCGATTACGAAAACTTGTGTAATAGAATGACATGGTCCTTCGTTTCTAACTAACGGCAAAATCGTTGATGAACTCTGTTTCTCTATTGCTTTCACACATACATACGAACGATAATGATCTCTTTAGAAGCGAACTGGAGCACGGCGATAGCGAGGTTTAATTGACGCGAAATATGCCAGTCGGTCTTTGGCATTGATTTATGGAGCGTTCTACATTTTTGAGTGAAAACCGAGACGAAAATTTTAAATAATCCAGCAGCAAAATGGTCGTCTTGAACTTTCGTAAAATTATTTATATAGATATCTATATTTTTATCTGTTACATTACATTACACGTTATCACAAAAATACATACATATGTACATACATATTTGTCATAAATATAAGCATACGCAAAAACATTTATAAAATTATCTAATCGTCATTGTTAAATTTTTAATCATTCGTGATAAAGGATAAGAAAAATTTCAATGACATTATATTAAAGGATTTTAATTAAATTAATAAATATATTTTAATCGGATGATTTTAATATTTAGATCGGTCAACTAAAGGCAACGATTAACCTTTTTAATTCAACGTGCTAAGCTAGAAATTTATGGTCGTTTATTATTCGACGACTGACAGCATACATTGAAAACGTAAAATCTTCGATACGATCTAAGTAGTAATGCGAATCGGATATCTCTCGTTTCTTTTTTCTTTTTTTTTTTTATCGTAAGATGGTATCTTCTTTTTTGAGAAAAGAAAATACCACAGTGGATTTTTCTTCGTACGGAAATCAAAATACATACATACTTACACAGAAGGCGATACTCGTAACGTTACTTTACGGTAAATTACGTTACGTTACGACATACGAATAACGGTCATCCGCGACCACTAAAGGTTACCGGAAATGATGACTGAAACTACTACAACTGTTAACTTACACGCTCGATTCGCTTTTTCAAACAACGAAAACTGATTATAAACGAAGTTATTAATATAATTAAAACGTCGAATACCGTAGGAGTTGAAAGATCATATTTAATTTTTCAGATTATATTTAAACCATAAGATTTCTTTTAAAATAACATTTGAAAGATTAAAAGTATAGATACATATATTTTAATAATAATAAAGTTTAATGCAGAAGAAAAAAAGAAATGAATTTTCTTATATCGTTTGATTAAAAAAAAGAAATGTATTAGATAAATTTATCGATTTATATGGTTAATTGTTAATTGGATAATGTGAAAAAACGTTAATCCATTCTTGCTCAATAAATGAAATAGATTAGTGTTCTTTTTATACTAAGATACGAACAACTTTCATATTTTTCGAATTTAATTTTCATAATTATATAAAAATTCAATAACCCACGATTAATTTTTGCGTATCACATTTAACAGGACAGTAAGTTCGATATTTTTTTCTTCTTCTTTTTCTTCTTCGGTTGAGTATGCGCCAAGGCGTGGTTACAAAACTCGATAGCCTTCAAAAGCAGAGCACGCCGTGGCAGGCTTTCATTTCCTCGTGTCTACAAATACGAATGCTGAAGCAAATGATCAAGTCTGGAGTGGTATATTATCGAGTAAATTACCGGTTGAAGAAAAATTTGCGTTGTGTTATTGCTCGCTGGTTAATATGCGGATTCAAAGAATCAAAAGAAAAAGAAAGGGAAAGAGAAAGAAAAACAGGGAGAGAGAGGAAAGAGATAGAAAAAGACAAGACTAACGTCGATCAAAGGATGACACTAGGTAATATTATGATATATGTATGACCTTTCACCTTTTCTTATAAGATTATCATTAATTTTTCTTTTTAGGTGCGCCAACATTCGATAGTAATGTCATCAAAAATCTACGTCTTTCGTAATCGTCTCTTGGAACGTAACATATCTTGCTTTTATCGTGTTATTACCTTTCTTGGACGACGAATTCGTTGTTAGCTCGATTACATGAGAGAATAATCGTATAAGAATTGGTAGTGATTTATCGTCTATTCGAATTGATTTATGTATATTTGTCATTAGTCGTGATCGGGATAAAGATAGGGCAAATGAAGTATACATCTATAATAAAAATAAATCGTGACGTATCAAGACCGTTAGATTCAATGTGTTTGATCATGATGTCTTTCCATATTCTGTCTTTGATAAAAGTTGATCCGTTAGAATCAGACGTGTTTAATACTGTATGTTACGTATTAATCATAATCATACAAATGTATGGATATAATATTGGTCAAATAATTAAACATATGAAAATACTCGAAAATTTAACAGGAGAAAAGTTTTTTTAAAGGAAACGAAGAGAAGAAGAATGATGATTTGTTCAGGTCGAACATGATTTTCAAGAGTAATTTAGAACAAGGCGAAAATAAATCTTTGGTAAGAACCAGCTAAATTCCACTAGGGCATACATAAATACTACATATCTATGTATGTATCTATGTATATATGTGTTGGTGTCTACTCTTTTGTCACGATCCTTCTACTCTAGATAGATTGGTCACGATGTTCACTCGGCCGAGAATATGTACAAGACGGTTTCGCACGGTACGAATCCGGTTTTGTTTTTATTTTATATATGGTTATATTACTTTCAGCGAAAGAAGAACGCGTTGTATTGTTTATTATTATTATTTGTGTATATCTATATCGAATAATACGTATAATATACGTTTCATACAGAAATATTATTAATAATAAATATAAATCAATATATATATATATATATATATATATATATAAGTATATTATCTTTATATGTAAATATTTAAAAATATACAAAATATTATTTTTAACGAAGGAAGAACACGTTGTTTTCCTTATTACTATCTATATGTATATCTATAGTGAATAATACTTCTAATATATATGTTATATACAAACATTATTATTCATGGATCTGCGTAGTTATATATTATATAAACGTATATTGTCTTTGCATGTACATAAATACTTGAAAACTTCTATACGAACATATTACTTCCAGAGAAGGAAGAACGTGTTGCTTTGCTCATTATTATTTATGTGTATATTTATATCGAATAATATGTATAATATAAGTTTTATATACAAATATTATTATTCATAGATATAAATCAATATCTATGCCGATATATATAAATGTATATTATTTGTGTATATATATATATAGATATTTAAGAATCTCTATACAAAATATGTACAATATACAAATTGAAATAATAACCATTGGCATGTAAAATAATAATTCATTTAATAAGTAACTTTGTGTGCTATTCATTCCTTGGTCCTTTGAAGAGAATAGATTCTAGGCTAATTAAATAATAACATTTGAAACAATAATTGTCTTTTAAATTTTCATAAAATTATTTTTTCTTTTAAATATGTATTTATATTTTTCTTCAAATTTTCTCTTATTCAAATTACACTTTATACGTTCAATTTCCTTTTATTTTTTTTCTCCTTCCGAACTAATATTTCCACAATAAATTATAAAATCATCTAGACATTTTTTATTTCTATAAAAGATCACGATTATTTATTTTTTATTTTATTTTTAACGAGTATATTTTTATGTGAAGAATCAATTTTCTTAAAATTATTAAAAACGAGAGCTATTATACAAAAAATTAATCGAACTTAAGTTAAGAGAAAGTAGTGGATTTTAGAGATTGTTATAGGATCCTTAAAATATTTTCTTTAGAATGTTGAAAATTTATGGCAAATTTAATGCGGATACGTTGAATAGTATAGAATCTTTTATATAATAAACATACTTTGACTTTTATATACACCTATATACACACACACACGTAGCAGATTAGAAAAAAACTAAATATTTTATAGCAAATATTCGTTTCATTTTAAGATTAATAAACAAGACATTAATTCTGGCAATAGTTATCAATTCAGATTATATCTACCTATTTGATTTCTGTGGATACACATTTCATACCAATAGAAAATATTTGTAACGTTCATCATGGTAAGTATACAATATATGATTATCAACATTAAAGACATAGAACGTCGTTGAATAACTGTTAAAATAACGATACGTAGACGCTTTATTATATTATACTACTTATTAATAGAGTCATATTTATATTGTCTGACACGAACAATTTATTCTAATACATTTTCCCATGTGTAAAGAATTTGTATGGAATAATATTCCATAGATATTATCAGGTACGCGTTTCTTCGATTATATGTGATAAAAAGAATCGTATCCGAATTTCTTGGAAATTATATATGCATATACATATATATGTATATATGTACATACGTAATCTCTGATGAAAGTTAATATACCTCGATCAGCGTGAATCTCGTTACGGTAGTTCGATGCTCGGTATTTACAGTTTCGATCCAATCTTAAATCTTAGATCCGTTAGAGTTGCGTTAGATTGACTACTATATCTGGCCTATGCCCTTGGAAACGAACATTGTTTATTTCTATTTCTTTCTTTCTCTCTCTTTCTCTCTTTCATTTATTTCCATACGACTTATGATTCGTGCCAGTTGCGTATATACTATACATACAACATATGTATGTATTTACATAAATCGAGTTTCTGCATCAATGCACCGAGATTTATAATCTGGTACGTGTGTCTTGCACGTGCAATAGTTAATTATGCGTTTACCAACCGCTAAGCTTCATATCATTGTACGATAATATCGCGAGAAAATGTTTATTAGTCGAATTTTTTTACTTCGTTGTATTAGACAACCGGAGTTTCCAAATTTTCAATCATAAGTCTTGATTGTCTATACATATAATATCTGATTGCCGTGGTAAGCATGTTTCTACCATAATAGATGTCACGATAATTTCTTCGATAGAGAACTTTTCCTCTTATTAAATGTTAAAAGTCGAGCAATGCCTTGCTCAAGATTCAGACTTAATGCCGCGTAGCTTCTCGTGACGAGTCGTTGAGATTATCCACGAACAAGTCCGACATCAACCTAAGTACTTACCTACACGGTATTTCGAAAATACGTCTTCTGGGATTACGTTAACGTCTTTAAATCCGCGAATCGCTATACCTTTTAACGTTTACCTCCTTCATAAGATTTTAACCGATTCTTCGTGATCACGACGTACCAATCGAGATAGCAAGACTGAGAGAATTAAAATATAACGATGTGTTAGATCACATAAAACGTAACGTTGATAATTATTAAAAAGAATATCGATTTACAATACATTGTTAGAATGTTTCCTCGCAATTACTTTTTTTTTTTTTGTTTTGACAATGTCTAATAATGTCTAATAATTATTATTATTATTTTTTATTTCATTTTTCAATTCTCAATGTTCGAGTATGCGAGTTCGTTCAACCAGGAATCGATGAAACAACGTACTCTTTCATAGATACTTTAATATATAGATATATACGTAAATATATATATAATAATGTTTAGCTTGAAATTTTCTACAGGAATAAGTAAGTGCTCCCACGATGCTTCACGACGTTACTACGAAGTAGTCGGGAAGCGTTTTGGTCGCTTTTGCCGGCTGAAGAAAACCGGCTAGGAAATAAAATGATTTCACTCTTGGCTGCGAATAAAATTTATTCGAGCGTAAAGTGCCGTTTCGCGTTGTTTTATCGGTTCATTGTGTAAGATCGAGTCGTTCTCGAAAGAAAATATAGTTTTGTCTGTTATCCGATACTGGGACAAAATATTAAAGAAAAATATTTCCGATCGTTTCCGCGATAAGATCGTGTTCTATTATCCTTCACTTTTCCGGTGAATTATATTGTATTATATATTTGTTTATTTATTTATTTTCTTTTCGATCGATTTTTATCCCCCCCCCATAAAATATTCGTTCGACGTTTAATTCGATTGAAATTCATCATCGAAGAAAATAATTTTTGTATTATTTGAACAAGTTACATCAATCGTTTCTTTTCGAGATATTTTTCGTATAAAAATATCACGAAACGTTAATATAAATCGATAATATCTATTCATTGGAAATTATTTTTTTTTAAATAGACATTTTGCGAAAGCGATATCACGCAACATCGAATACGAACAAACCATCATTGATGATACATTTTAAACGTATACCATTTTTGGTCATTAACCTTTTTATTTTAGAAAGAGTATGTATGCTTTGATATTAACGACTGATTGGACCTAAAAAAAAAATAACAGTTTCTCTCAGTATATTTCAAAGATTAACGTTATGATATTTTTCGATATCTCGTATATTTTCACAATCGAGTTATTTTATGAAGGACGAAATGTAAATTTCGTGATTAATTTTTATTTATCGATGTTCAATTATCTAAGAAATATCTTAAATTTTATTTAACGTTTTAACGAATCAGATTATCGTTTTCGATATTTCTGTATTTCCAGTTGATTTGTTAAATGGCTCGAATGAATCTTAAGGAAGGCGTAGTGTTTCGTGTAATGCGATTTAAGACGAAGCGGATTTTAATCCGTTTATATATATCTAGCTACTTCAAATTGATCGATTTACGATTGATTTAAGAATAATGAGAATGTTATTGAAAAACGCAAAATGACATCTCTCATTAAACACCTTTTTCTGATTTCGATGGGAAATACTAAAAATCAGAAATTACAGATCACTTTTCTATATGCACTTTTCTCTATATGCGATTATCTCGAGAAAAAAATAAATGAAGTACTTATGTATCTATGTGATATCGATTGACGAGATAATCGAGAATCGAAATGAGTGCAAATTCGAAACGATACTTTGATTTTTCAATTTAGCATTGTCACATAGTAAAAGAAATCTGATTTGAAGCAAATCGCCGATAGGGATTAAAACGAAACGAATTTCATTTGAAATACATTTTCGTTCATATTTTTTCTTCTTTTTTCTTTTTACGTGGGAACTTTTTTTCGTGAGAACAAAATGATAAATTCTTCCGGCTTTTTGAATAAAATTCGAATAAACGAGAAAGTCAATTTCCGAAAGAGATAACTTGATCATTTGCCTTTACTTCTTTTTCAGAATCTAAATAATAAATGAACAAACGTAAATTGCTTATATTTCTTTTTATTTCCCTCCTTTCTTCCAATAATTTAAACGACGAACACTAAATTGAAAGAAATCTTCATTCGTTACTTATTACGTTCATTATTCAAACTCATTTTACTTAATTATTTCCTGTTAACGAATTATTTCCTACGGACATATTTAAAGTTAATTATCTTCGTTAAATATTATTCATCCGCAATAAGTCGACATATCGAATGAATAAATCTTATATATAATAATTTCGATTCTGTCGACTGTCTACGGACATACAATAAAAAGAATGACAAAATTATGTATACTTACGTACTTACGTATGTACTTACTTACATACATACATACATGGGAAATGGCGGACATGCTTGTTAAAGTAATCGCCTATCTCGCGATATACTATACATATATATACACACACACACACACACACACACACACACACACACACATATATATATATATATATATATATATATATGTATAATATATATCATATGGTGAACTGAATTTTCACTGCCAACTATGATCGTCCGTCGTTACTAACAGTACAACGTACGATTAGTACCGGATCATTACGCGTCCCACGATGATTCTTTCGAGAGAGTTCTTGTCGCGGTTCTTTGACCTCAAGTTAACCACAAACTTCTTATTTGTAGGGTCGCTCTGTTCGTCGCCGTCGTCGTCGTCGTCGTTGTCGTCGTCGTCATTGTCGTCGTTGTCGTCGTCGTCGTCATCATCGTCGTAGTCGTTGTCGTTGTCTCGTTCCTGAGGGTACATGTCCTTGAGAACGAGTACGGAGTGATCCTTGAACCGAGCAGGAACGTTGTTCGACTGGTATCGTTGCAAAACTAATTTCTCGTTTAACCACGAAAGTAGATATATAAACGATATATACATATATATATTCTCACAAATGTATTCTGTATATTAATACATATGTATAATTTATAGAGTATGGTTGTAAAGGATAAACGGTGCAATCATGAAAGTAAATTCCTACCATCGGTGACCCGCCTTTCAACGTAATTTTCTATCCAACGTTTTCCAAGCCCTTCGCTCGTTCCGTGTAAATCTCGATTTGTCTTTCCCATAAGGGAAAGGTAGGTATATCGAGAGTGTACATACCCATTTACATTGTATATACATATACATTAAATATCTATGATGGTGATTGGTTATATTATATAAATACGTATCGAAAACGAAGGTTTTATCGTTAGGAATCTGTACGATATGAAAAATAACGTTTTATATTTACATCAACTGGAAGTATATGGGATCGTTTACGTAACATTGTAAGTATATATATGTATATGTGTGTGTTATATATATATACATATATAATATCGTATAAGTATCTTACTTCTCCGGTGGTATGCGTCTAAGCGATCTATAGATATAGTACGAAACGAGTCATTGTACGCTTTACAAGGAATTTACGACCGAAGTGATTTATCGTTGTTCCGATAATCGATCGATCATTTTTCACATACAAAATATCCGTTATTGCGATATATATATATTTATAATAGTAAATTATATATATTATATATATATATATATATATATATATATATATATATATAAGAATATATGTGTATATAATTTACTTTCTTTCTTTCTATATATATAATTTTTTTAGATCGAATATTGAGAACTTATTTGAAGAAACTTTTGTTATATTTATTTCTGTAATCATTTTCTCTGAAAAAAAATGATCAATTGTGAAAAAAGCCAAAGAAGAAGAAGGAAAAGAAAATGTAGGTGTTGACACGGTCAAAAAATCGGTCGATTAACGATAAGCCTCGTTACGAATGTAACAGGATCAACCATAAAACTATTGGTGCGTTTGATTATGGCGAAGTAGCTGGTTTATTTTTCCGTCGGCGTATCTCGTCGGAGAAAGCCGGCGTACTCGTCGGCTCGTTCTGTGTCGTAACAACGCGCTGTGCGATATTGTTTATGAAAAGAGAGCCGACGAAAAAATGTCGAATGTTCGGCCTTCGGCTTGTCCCTATATATACATGCATGCATACGTACATACGTACATAACAGGGTAGAGCATGTAAATGGAACAGTTGAAGGTCTTCGTTCATATTTAACAGATGTTTTTTTTTGAAAAGATTATTCTTTTAAAAAAGATAAGTATAACGCTCGTTTAGCGATAAACAAATTATTCGATCTTTTTCAAATTTCCATTTAAATATCTCAACCTGTTCATACATAGGTATATGGGTACATAAATGTATTCATATATATATATATATATATATATATATATATATATTTATTTATTTATATGTAAATATGTATATATATGTATATATGTATTTTATATATACGTGTATATATATATATATATATATATATATATATATATATATATGTATAAAAAGATGTAGAGACTAGGCGTGTCGCCTCTAACGGGCTCCTCGCAAATTAAATTCACTTTCGAACGTGCGTACGGAATCCGCCGATCGAAAGTGAACGTAGACGCGTTAGAACGAATGTGTACGGGCGTTCGTTAGAATGCGTGTGATTGTACGAGCGAACTCACTCGGGGACAATTTTTAACGAGAATTTTCTGACCCGATAAATAATCACGTACGTTCGACGTTCAAATTTTCGACGTGTTGAGAACATTAACGAAAGTTATATTCGTCGACTCGTTGTCTTATACGACTACGTTGAGTGGTCATAAAAAAAAGAAAAAAAAACAGAAAAAAAATTCATGGAACGTTCGATGAGCACAAGGCATGTTTGTCGACAGCACGCCAGGTTACGTGCTGGATAAAAAGAAAAAGAAAGAGAAATAAAGAGAATGGGTGTTACGAACTACCTTCAATTCTTTGCTATTCTCAACTAGGTAATAGCTTTATTCGAGCGAAATTAGCTATATAAAAGAATCGAGAAGAAGAAAGCGAATTGGCGATGTTCTTGGGTGGAGCATATCGAGTGGAAAGTCGAACGTGTGTTGGAATCGATGACGAAATTTGCTCGTTTCAAAATGAGAGAAGAGTAAAAAAAAGAGAGATTGTGCTATATAAAAAGATAGAGAAAGAGAGAGAGAGAGAGAAAGAGATAGTAAGAGCAAGAGTAAAAGAAGAGCGGCCATCTTTCTTTTCTTCTACCCTTTGATTAATAAAATAAAAGAGTTTGTAAGAGAGATCGACACGAAAACGGTATATCCGCTCGCGTTATGCTTCGTTGTTTAGCGCTGAGAAAACGATTTATCGCGAACACGATCACGCTCGGATCTTCCGGGAGATGTTTCAAATGATGATTGAAAAATTCACGATTTCCTGTATTTCTTATTATCGGCACGATAACTTACGTTCAATTCTCCTTTCACCCTTACATTCACACTATATGATTTATTTTTTATTCTATTTCGAATTTCGTTTCGGTGTTGCCAACAACTCGAACAACTTTTCGCTGGAAGAGTTCACGTGGAGAGTTTGCGATTATTGCCACAATATCTGAAGGAAAACGTTTAACTGAGATTCGCGCGTTTGTAAGATAAACACTGTGATTATACCGGTCTCCCTCCGATGGGGTAATACAAAATAGAATTTCATTAGACTGGTTGAAGTCGCGTGCTCTTTTTTTCCCCTAACTCTCCCTAAGAACGTTCAGTTGATCAACAATTTCTAACCGCGAATCACCTATTTTCGTTATTTCTTTTTTTTTCCTTCAAACAAAATATCGTTTCACTCTTTCCTTTTCTCTCTCTCTCTCTCTCTCTCTCTTTTTCTCTCTCTTTTTCTTTTTAACATCAAGATAGAATAGACTAATGATAAGTGAAATTCACTTAAGACACCGACCTGGTCTCACGGCTCCGCTGTTTCTTCGCTGTTTAATCCCTCATGAAAGCACCGGTCCTCTCATGAAAGCACACTATGAGAAAGAGAGAGAGAGAGCAAGAGAAAGAGAGAGAGAGAGAGAGAGAGAGAGAGAGAAAGAGAGAGAGAGAGATAGAAAGAGAGAAAGAACACTTTTCCTCCTTTCTTTTTCTCTATATTCAGTACACACAATATAGTGTTTAAAAGTAAATAATAAAATAAAGTAAATAACGAAAGGATAAAGAATATAATAATAAAATAAAAGAGAGAGAGAGAGAGAGAGAGAGAGAGGGAGAGAGAGAGACAGAGAAAGAGAGAGGGGGAGGGGAAAAATAGGATAGAATAGACACGGATTCACTCGCGTTAATTAAAAAAAAAAATACAAAACCCCCGAAGGAAATAATATCTTTTGTTCGCACGTTTTCGAGATAGTGGCAAGACGACCGCGCGTCCGGTCCAGTCAGAAGACTGCGGTCTGGAAGTGGAAAAGCCAGCAGCAGGAGCGTTGCGCTTGGCCCACCGTCGTCTGGTCGAGCTTTCTACCAGCCGAGGATAAGATTGAGGAGGGGAACTCGGACTTGCATTGGCGTCCTCCTACTCCTTCTCGATTTGACGTTCCACTCTTCTTTGCTGTTACTACGTTCAATGGCGTAGAATCTTATTGCCTTTCTGATGGTTTTACGGGTTCTGTTGGAAAGGCTAACTCCTTTTTCTTCGATTCCTTTCGTATGAAACTCGAATACACCTGCGTCATCACAAGACAAAGTTAAGTTAATGAATTGTTAGATCGAACAATCATTACAAGTTTTCATTAAGGACAAGATTCTATAATATTGATAAATAGATTTTAGATTCGATAGATATAGAACCGTCTAGGGGAGGGGGAGCGAGGTAAGGGCGGATGTATAATTTTCTAATCGGATGGATTGGAATACGATAAACGAGAGAAGCTCGAGTTTAACCGCAGAAATAAGAAGAAAGGATTTGAAGTCGATGAAACCGCAGGGACCAGGCTTCCCCGAATCATAAATAATATCTTATAATGTTCGTTATAATCGTCGTATCCCTCGAATATCTATCGAAACAAAGTGAAAGTGGAACGCGTGCTCTCTCGACAAAAGGACGTGCTAGAGCTCGACTCGCAAACGCGACATATGCGGCGAGGGCCAACTCGCCGTTATTTTCATACGATCGATAGCCATTTTGATGATGGTCTACTTCGTTTAAATCGATCGATTAAGAAATTTCGATTAATTCTAGATAATTACTTGCCACTTCCTCGCCATAGTTCCTTTTCTTTTCATTTCTTTGTTTTGTTTGTTTTTTCCTTTTTTTTTCTTTTACACATCGAACACATAACTTTTTTTTTTCATTGGAATCTCCCTTTCGAGAGAATCGGAAGGTCGACTTCTTCGAGTTCAATGCCTCTTAGGCTCCTTTAAGGACAACCGATCCTTCTTTATCTTTCTTTATTTACTCGAAGATAAAGTCCTTAGGAGTATCTTACGAGATTTTTTATTTGAGAAATTGAGACTTCGTCGTCGTAGAAATTTATCACTTATGTTAGAAAAGACTACTTTTTTCTTTCTTTCTTTTTCTTTTCTTATTTAATATCACCGAGTTTCTATGCGCTTTCCGTCACGCCCATTGATCTTTCAAAAAGGGATCGTCGAGAATTCCGAACAGCTCTGGATAAACTCGCTCGTGATATTTGCAAATGCGATGAGTAAGGTGAAGACAGACAGAGAGAGAAAGAGAAAGAGAGAGAGAAAAAGAGATATTCTCTCTTTCTCTTTCTCTCTTTCTCGACACGCATTGTTTTTTTCTTCTTCGTGATACGATCTACCCGCAAAACCTTATGATTTCTTATTAGAATGAAAAAAAACGAAAAAGAAAAAAGAATGAAGGTGTGACGAAAGCAAAACGAAAGGTGATTTCGATGCTCTCTCTCTCTCTCTCTCTCTCTTCCTCTCTCTCTCTCTCTCTCTCTCTCTCTCTCTCTCTAGTAACTTGGCCTTGTCTCTGAACTCTATCGCGTTCTTCTACCCGTGTTAGATAAATAAATATATGGAAAGGAAAAAAGAAAAAGAAAACAATTTTGTGTTCATCTTCTACGATGGAAATATCAAAGAATGACTTTCTACGTTAACGACTCGTTTGATCTTTTCGAAGTATCGTTTGAGATGGGAAATATTGATTATTAGAATAGGGTAATTTCGATTAATAGGAATCTCCGGGTCAACTTGACACGAATTTCAGACGTGTTAGAAAGTTTGTTTAGTATTAATCTTGTATTATTATTTACATTTGTATTTTTATTATTCATTAATTTTGTATTATTATTTACATTTATATATTTATTTATTTTGTAATATTATTTGAGAATCTTTCATGACGTCTTTTAAGATCTAACTTTGTTGATGGACAGGTTATAGAGAACGCTCATAGAACAATTGTCTATTATATATTTACATTTATTATACTATTGTACATACTCATCTTTAAATATATATATATATTGTTTCTTAGTGATTCTATCGTAACGGATACAGGTGCGTCAAATATCTCGATAATTTTAATGTCTTGACATGCATTAACGACCGTCTTTTTTTGTCATCGTTTATCTGAGCAGGATCTGTTAATTAAAATATTGATGAACATATGAGTTCAGTAATTATTTAAATGATATAAGCGAGATATTTTCAGTTGAGGAAGCTCCAGTGTTTTTATCTTTCTCTCTTTTTCTTTTTCTTTTGGAAAATCTTGTTATACATCGCCTCAGGCCGATTATTAATAGGAATTTATGAAGAAAATAAAAACGAAAATAAAAAAAAGCCATTTCGATTTCCATCTCATCCTGTTTCAATAATAATGTATATTTCTTCAACAATGTTGTCGTCCTTGTAGTACTAAAAATGAACTTACTGAGAACGGAAGTACTGTCTTCGCGATCGAGAATGTCAAGAACTTATGAGGAAATACGATTAATCCTAATCTCGATAAAAATGTTAATCGAACGATCGAGTCTACGAAATGCGATTGGAAAAGTGTAACAACACCTGCAACGAAGTTTCGAATGTGGTGAGAGACGAATCAGCTGTTCGTTCCTCGAGACCATTCACTTTCTATTATCCAATCGTGCCAAGAAATCGTCCGGGTTCGATTCTGCAAGCAGGCGACTCCACCTTCTCGATGTTGAGACGAGAAATTCTATTTATTTCAAATAGACAGTTAAATTGTAAGATTAAATCTTGCGTTTTATAATAAAAAGGCGCATATACAATACTGATTAAAAAATACTCAATATATCTAAAAAAAGAAAGAAAAGAAATATGGTCGAGAAAAATTATTGTTTGCAAAAAATATTAACATTATTCTGATTATAATATCAACGTTGGAAAAGGAATATCTTTCAGTCTGTTGGATTTTAGTTCTTCTTTTTTTTTTTTGTTCGATTAAAATTATCATCTCACAATTTGTGGGTAAAATAAAAAGAATGTTGATACTGTACGTCGGTAAATTAGGTAACTATAATTCGTGTATAGAACAAACATTGATCGTATTATTGTTCGTAAGTAAATTTATAGAAAAAAATCCTTTATTAATATATACTTATTCCTACGGGAATTCTTTGACAATATTAAATCCTGTTTCCATTGATGTCTCTGTAGAGGTCATCGTTGATGCCATAAAGTCTCGGAGAATCGTTACAGTCGACCTGCGATGAAAGAAAGAAAAAATTGTAAACACACGTCACTCTTAATTTCTATGATAATTTACGTTTACAAATTTACCTTGAACCACCAATCACAGACTCGTGCCGTTTGACTGAAAACTGTGCCGTTAGGACAAAGAAAACTGAATTGCCGACCGTTCGGTAAACACCAGTGCCAAACCTGACGGAAAGAAAAAAAGAGATGAATAATTATGATTTTTAATCTTAAATAAAATGCAACTGTGTATGCAACATTTTTCCTTTTAAAATAAAGGTTTTTTTTTTGTAATGTTAAGTTTATATACTGACCTGACATCTTGCTTCAGGATCCGCATAATATCCAGGCAATTTTCCTCCGCAGGTAAAGGTGAGCCCAAACGGTACGGAATTGTAAATAGGATAATCGACACCAGGTGTGTAACCATCTACTTGCTGAAATTTTAATACGATTAATCTCCTCAAATTTCGTTTTTTTAACAGGCAAAAGCACAGACACATACACGTATCTCTCGTTACATCTTATAACTTCTTTCGTATAAAAATATCTTAATTTCCACGTTAAGATCATAAAAGATAGATTTTAATAATCGTTTGACACGCACACAGATACATTATACATGTAAAAACACACATCTTTTGTTCCCTCAAATGTAACTTCATTAATTAAGTACACAATAATTACGAGAAGAAGTCGTAAAAAAAAAAGCAGGTAGCCCTATAACCGTTGCGCCATCCTTGTTATTTCGAAATACAACGTCCGACGCCTTTACTTTCGCTGCATATCATCATCGTTGATGATAGAACCTTTGGATCTTAAGAGATCCAAGGAGAAGAATAATGCAAGGGGCTATAAATCGCATTTCCTTTATTAACTCGACGATACTCGGAAAGATAAAATGAAAGACATAAAGAGACAAAGAATAAAGATAAAAATAGAGAGAGAAAGAGAAAGAGAGAGAGAAAGAGAGAGAGAGAAAGAGAGAGAGAGAGAAAGAGAGAGAGAGAGAGATGCTAGAGGGAGAGGGTGAGCTAATTAACTAATTTTTCGCAATCGACTCGAGAATAAGAAGAAACCATTGCGACACGTCACGGCGTATCGGAGTCAGTTCAATGTATACACATGCTCCAACGGGTTGACCGGAAGTTGGATTACATTGTTCTTTGCGAGCGGATGCACATCTTCATGCCTTTGTATTCGGATTCTTGTTTACTGTTTACCGGTTACGAGCTCGTGCTCGCGCCCGAATGAGAGCCCCCATCAGAGGTTACAGCCTCTCCTCTTCTTGTTTCTCAATTCCAATTTGAAAGAGAGAGAGAGGGAGGGAGGGAGGGAGGGAGAGAGAGAGAGAGAGAGAGAGAGAGAGAGAGAAGAGAAGATATTGTCGAGTTTTTCTCTGTGACGACTTAGACAGGTCAAGGTTGTATTAATTTTTTAATAAAAGTTCAAACTTGAATACTTTTATTTTTTGATAATTTTTATCGACGAACTTGACATCTATGGCATTGTTATTATGAAATTCGATAAGTTTATCGGCATTTTTACCAAGGTGATCACTATGGAAACAATTCGTTTAAATATTGGAAATTTGCATGAAATCGTCAGATCGATATCAGAAAACGTAATAAACGGAACACGAAGTTTAGCTCAACGTTTGAAGTTTATCACCTCGTATAGTCGTTTATACGTCAGAACGGGAATAAAAGAGTCCACGTGATTCTCTTTCTAATCTCATTCGCGATCATTTAGAATTCGTGCCTTCTCTTCTATTAATGCAGTCTTCTCGTATCCGGTGAAATTTTCTGCGTTCACGAGAATCGAGATCCACGCGACGTTTTAACCTTCACACCTCATGGATTTAGTTGTTCGTGTTTATAAACGGGATTTCCTTTTCATTTTGACTTTTTTTCTCGTCTGATTTCGCAACAATTCTTTTGATCTTGCAACATCATTCGATTTTTTCATATTTAATATTGTTTCTCGTTATTTATTTTTTTTTCTTATTTTTCTGTTTATACGCGCCTACACTGAAGTTATTCGTATATATACATATATATATATATATATATATATATATATATATATATATATATATACATAGCAGTCTTGCGTTATGATTGGTTTTTATTATTGAGAAACGCAATTGAAATACATTTACAATTATATTTATAAATTCTATTCGTAGTTCCCTCGACCACGTTTATCTAACGAGATGCCTCTCTAGAAAGCACCCTCACGTAAGAAGAGTTAATTATTGAATTACTTAATGTTGCCAGTCTAAAGGAAGATGATGCGTGCGAGATACCGCTTTGCTCGTTCATTGTCATTGTTGCACACCGAGTCGTGAGAAGACGCGATGAAAATAATAATTTTGCGCGTTAAATATAATAGGTTTCTTTCGCAAATGAGATACAACTCCCTTTCTATGACAAACGAAATTTCCATGGGTTGGCTGACAAATTACGTAAACAACGATCGTTTCTTTTTTTCTTTATATTTTTATCTGCGTGATTTCGTTGCCAACACATGAAACGCATCAATTTTTGTGGTTACTATCTATTATTCCGTTTGATTATTTCCTTCCATTTTTATTGTTATTATTATTATTATTATTAGTTTTTTTTTTTTAATTAATTTACTTACCGCCATCGTCCGGTAAAACAAGATAGTCGTAAACAGCGCGATTGCAGCAAATACTTGATATCTCGAAATCATCTATAACAAATCAAACAATTCGATTGAGTTAAACGAATAAACGAACAAGCAAACAAACGAAAAAAGAATTAATAAATAAAACAAATAAAATGTAACTATGAAGAATGTACGATGAAACATGAAAATTAACAAAATAAATTTTCACACTATATGTCAATATATAACCGTAAAATTCAAATTAATATTCACACTGAAACGATCTAGGACGAATATAAATTAACGTTTTCAAAGTATTAAGAACGTCAAGAATATAAAAATAACCAATGGCCGACGAACCATTTCGGAATAGTCCTATCTCTCCTTGGAGTCCTTAGTATCCTT
Source organism: Vespa crabro (assembly GCF_910589235.1). Taxonomy (NCBI): domain Eukaryota; kingdom Metazoa; phylum Arthropoda; class Insecta; order Hymenoptera; family Vespidae; genus Vespa; species Vespa crabro. The sequence continues at coordinate 731,101 of NC_060964.1, forward strand.
CCACGTGGCTGGCATTTATCTTGGCGCGATTTGTTTTTCGTTAGGCTGGTTCTCTTTCTCTCTCTCTCTTTTTTTTCTCTCTTTTTCTCTCTTTTTCTCTTTCTTTCTCTCTCTCTTTCTCTCTCTCTCTCTCCCTCTCTCTCTCTTTTTATCTTTGTTTACCAATAATAAATTCGAAGACGATGCTATAACTCGCAAGTGTCTTCCTTAAAGAACAGAGCCACGAAGTGGTGGTATATATATGGGTTTAGAGATCCAGAAGAGTGAAAAAGGGGGGATTCTTGAGAGCCCCTCTTTCTTGGGGCTCCCACAAGTCGGACGAACGAAGAAAGAGAAGATCCCAGGAGGGAGGTTGGAGAGAGGAATATAGAGGGATCCCTCCTGCGGAGCAACACAACAGATTCTTTGATTACGCAATACCCTCGTGTTCTTACACCCGTGAAAACGCGAGTCTCTTAGAACCTCCCAGCCTCTCATCCTTGCCCCCCTCCAATTCTCCTTGTATCCTTCCACCTACTACTCTTCCTGACCACTCCGACAATCCTCGAGTTTTCTGGATACGGAAATTACATAGAGTCGGTTCTGTTATTTTATTATTATCTTTTACTTTTTCCTTTTTTTTTCTTTCTTTCTTTCTTTCCTTTCTTTCTTTCTTTCTTTTTTTTTTGTTGATGAATCATTATCTCATTTTTTTTTCTTTTAATCCCTTCTATCAGGTTTATTTACTTAAATCGACGACCGACCGCATAATTGTATAAGAATGTACATTAGTATAAAAGTATAGGTGAGGTATGATGTCAGCGAAATCGTTACTTTGGTGATCATTACTTGACTCAAGTATCATTACGTCTCACCTTACTATGTCATTCTTTATTGCATATTGTATTTTTTTGTTGTGTCTTTTTCTTTTTCCTTATGACATTTTTCCCTTAGATATACCATCATTGAAAATATTATTAACGAAGTACCTATGTATAAAGAGAGGATTGACCCAACACGTTAGTTTCTTTCACATAAAGATGGTACGAATAGAGAAAAGGAATACGGAAGAAGACGGAAAGTGTTGATTTATCGTGGTCGATAGTTTTCGCGCTTGGACTATCGAGATTCTCAGGAAACATTTATAACGCGTTTGATCTACTGCCCTATGTCGTTCCTATCTTTTCTTTCTTTCTTTTTTTCTTTCTTTTGTTTTTCTTCTTCGTATTTTTTTCTTTTTCTTTTTATTCTCCATTTTCTTCATCTTCTGCTATCTCTTCTCGTGAATATTAAATAAGTACGTATGTATGTAGATACTTACGTAATTACAGAACGCGATCTCGGAAGCGTGAAAATGGCGCGAGTTTTAAACCGAAGGTGAGTCTCTCATCATTTCGAAGAATCGATTGTTAATTCAGTCGCTGATTAATCAACTACTATGTTCTTCTTTTTCGTTCTCTCTCTCTCTCTCTCTCTCTCTTTCTCTTTCTCTTTCTTTCTCTTTTTTCTACGAAAAATACAAAGACAATAACTTCCTTCCGTCAGATATGAACGCGTTCTTTTTTTTCTTTCGGATTCACCGACGAAATGATAAATCCTAATGAAGAGAGGGGAAAGTAGTCATCCCTCCGAAACGGCTTCTCAAGATCCAAGGTCGCTGGAGGAGAATTCAATTCAACGAATAAGATCGTATGTGTAGTACGTGCATTAAAACTTAGCCAAGCGAGAAGCAAAAGCGTCGATGGTATCCTTCTATCTCTCTCTCTCTCTCTCATTTTCTTTCTTTTTTCGTTGTCCTTCGAGCTCTCGAAATGATCTGCGTCCACGCGTGACCGACGGCCCATTTCTTATTTTTTTCTTTCTTTCTTTTCTTTTTTTTTTTTAATAACAGTAACTTCCTGTAGTTATGTTCTTCTTCTTTTATGAATAATATAAAATGAATATAAGGAATGTAAAATAAAATCTGATATATATACATATATATATATATATATATATATATATATATATGTATATATATCAGATATATATATATATATATATATATATATATGTATATATATCAGATATATATATATATATATATATATATATATATATATATATATATATATATTTAGGTTGGTAACGCAAGTATAGTTATACGTTCGTGAAAAGAAAGATTTATTGTTCTTTATTGTGAAATATTAAGAAGAGTTAGAATCGGTATAACTTTTGAGAGGATGACCGTCATAGTGCTCTCACGTTATGAATTAGATATAACTATGTATCTAATTCATAACAAGACGATTACTCCAGTTAAGCCGAAGTATAACAAACGTGAGAAATAATTTTCGAGATGTAATAATATTAATAGATTCAGCAGGGTGTCTCAATATCCTGCTTAATGTCGAGCGAGAAACATACGTCATTTGCATGGAAAAACATTTTCTTTTTTGTTTTTTTCTTTTTCACGATCGTAATCGACAAAAGATAAATTTTGTTTTCTTCAGTTTTTTTTCTTTTTCTTTCCTTTTTGTTGTTAAAAAAATTATAAAATGGCAGAATCGAAGAGCATTCATTGAAGAGAATGATACTGATCGTGTTTGATGTGTTCATTTTGAGCATAACGAAGAAGTCATTATTTTCAAAGTACGTTCAATTAGAGACGTTTAATTGTAAATGAAGTCTCTCATCGGCTTGATGTGTAAATTAGGCAAACGTTGATCGTATCCATATACACAGATAGTACGTAAGTACTTACTTTTAACTTCTAAATGTCTTGTGGAATAAAAATTGACGGTAAATGTTGCAATCTATGTATGTAGCTATGCATTTTGAATTACGCCGATACGAGGGACAGGAAGGATGAACGAAGAGTCGAAAGACTTAATGAAATTATCTCGCTACCGTCTAATTAGATATATCGAGGTTATTGCAAAATGCTAGGTTAGCGCTGTGAGAAGGTCCGCTTTATTATTTGTGCGATTTAAGTGTAATCGCGAGGCTAAATTTATAACGGTGGTGGGCAAGAATGAAAATGTCGGAGGGTAAATCCGTGTCTCCGTCATTCAAAAGATAATTATTGCGTTCGAGTTCTTCTTTTTCGTTTAAAAAGTATTACGACGTTTAAAATGCAAATTTTAATGTGTTTTCTGTTTCTTTTTTCATTCGCGCAATATTTTTTATTTTTTATTTATTGATCGACGTTCAAATAAAATAATGGAGATAAAGAACGTTGTTCATAGAAAATTTCGCGAAGAATAATGTTGAGACGGAAAACGAATAAATAAGATAATAGATATAGATTAATCTTAAGAAACCTTCAATCGAGCTCGCTCTTCCGATTAAATTATTATCTATTTCACGAGATATACGTTACGTGGCACTTCTCGCACATAGTCTTCGTCCGTTATAAGCACTGCAATTTCATAATCAGCCAACTTCCGAGCGTCATCCTTCCTACTATCTTGCCTTCTTACGAACAGACATATAAGAATTATTCTCACGTATTTATAATTGTACAGAGAGGAACACGTTTTAAAGATTTATGGTTGATTAAAGAAAAGTCTATTAAGTTCAACGTAAATATGGTTGATCCTTGATTAACAAGGATCATTAATTATTTCAATGTTATTCGAGATTTAGGATTTATGCAATTTTCGAAGCATTGAGTTATAAATTAATTATGCAATTCTAAATCGGATCTATGTAAAATAAAACATTGTTTTTAAATAGACCAGTTGAATATAAAATATCTTTTAATTATTCGAAAGTCATCTTTAATTCTCCAAAAGAATTCATATCTTTGTTATCTTCGCGAATCGTCAAGGTGCATATTGCAATTGTGAAATCAAAAGACAAAACACAAAGAGAAATTTATGCGTTGCAGAATGATATAATATTAAATCACAATGTGTCGAGACTGTGACAAGAAGAGACATTCTCCTGGCGTTTATGTTGCCTCGCGATCTAATTCACCAAGGCAATTACTCGCACGCTCGTAATCACTCGATTGTTCGGCTTTTGTTCGTTTTAAGGGTTCAAGCATTGTCAACGTGCACGCGTGGTATCGTTTAATCTTACATAAGAAATATAAATCGTGCGACAGTATCATTTTGTGGATCTACGATGAAACAGTGAATTAAATATTCGGATAGTTTCTGAAATCGAATAACTTTCTTTAGACTATTTCTCAGATCTTGTAGAAAATGTTTTGAATATTCTGTAAATTCGTGTGTTCTATGTATAGATGTGAATGATTAAACATAAATGATTTTTTGTTGTTGCAAAGATAAGAAATGTCTAATAAGTAATTTTTAAATCTGTCATTAAAAAAAAAAAGGAAAAGAAAGAAAAAAAGAACATGTGTATTTCGTAGATCCGTATATATGCATTATGGTTTTGAGAATTTATACGATATATGCCATTATATCACCATCATATCATTCTTTCAATTATAATATTAAGAAATGAAAATTCTTCTAATTTCAAGATGAATACAATAAAATATATAAGTACATACGAGTATATATATATATATATATATATATATATATATATATATATATATATATCATCATTTTATCGATTATTTGAATAAATGTAATGTGTACTGAAAATGAACAAATTTGATAATATTTTTGTTAAATTTCAGATATATTTATTTTTGTTCTATTTTTAAAAAAAGTTAATCAATATCAATAAATATTTTGAATATTTTTGTGATTCATTCGACGCATATATATATGTGTGTACGAACGATACATTGAATTACGCAAGCGATAACACCGACGGTAACAATTAGTACGAATCTCAGGAAATGTTGCTCTGTCTTATAATAATGGCTTGTAATAATTAATAAGGCTTACATAAAAAGTATCTCTCTTTGATAATAATTATATTTTTTTTTGTTTCTCTCTGCGTATACGAGGAACTATGAAGAAATGACACATCTTGGAGAACTTTCTTTCTTTATACGAAGACAATTATGAGTATATAAATGAGTATATAAACGTGTAAGTCAACGAGAGCCAAGAATTCATCTTTTCTTATTTAGCATCGGTAGATCTAATGCTTTAGTTCTAACGAAGAAAAAATTACAAATTTTATCATTTTTAAATGTATTTATAAGAGATTTGATCTTTTTTCTAATAGAAAATGTATATTTTATACGCATTTTTGGAAAGTAATTATTGTAAATATTAAATAATATTAAGAAATAATATACATGATCATACAGGTACAAATGGATTTTTTAAAGTTACGCGAATATAATAAACACGTAAATATTTTTGTAAAAAAGAAAAAAAAAAGAAACAAAGAGGATGGTATCGGGAAAATTTTTGTCAGCATGAAAGAAGAAAGTTAAAAACCCAACAGAAATTTCATTTAAATTATACAAAAGGATTTAATCTCGTATTGGAATTCTTATTGGAGAATTTCATCGGTACGCGTCATATTTGATACTGCAAATACGAATACCAACGTGTTTGCTCTCAAGCGTACCCGTGTACAAAAAAAAAAAATTTACTATGTATCGATACACAGAGGCGGTAACGAAATAGGTAACGGAGAGTCGTGTAGTTCGGTTTTATCAGTCCGAGCGAGTCGAACGGTGTGCCAGCTCGGTCTGCCCCACATTTTCAGTCACTCGCACGCGACAGCGCATACCGCAGGTGTGAGCCGATCGTTCGCGAATCCTAGATTCGCTTTTCGATCTTTGAGATCTCTTCCGTTGATCTTGATCGTTCTTCCTTTTCGATAAATAAGAGGTGAAAACATGGACCATTTGACGTTACCTTGAAGTAAATACATACTTGTTGGTGGGTGTAATTAGTATCAATAAAATAATTAAATTTTTTACTTATTTCTCGATTAAAATACGATAACGTAATAACATGTCTGATAAAGTCCTTGATAACGGTAGTTTGAGATAATATTAATCAGTATCTAACAAAAATGCGCAATATAAATACATATACATTGTATATATCTAATGTAAGATGTGTTGTTTAGAAAGCGAAGACTCAACAAGTTAGATGACTAACCTTGAACTTTCGTATGTTCGTTTCCTCGAAAAAAATCTTTTTTGTCGTCGTGCCGTCGCATGTCACGAAGCGTGACGTCCTTGTGGACATCGCGACTCCGGTTAGTCATGGTATCTTAAATCCTCATGTTCGTCGATCGTCACCAAACCTATTCTAGATGTTAACTTTAACAAAAGTACTTTTCTCTTCTTCTACGTTCTTCATTCATCTTGTGAAAGCAACGTCGTTTTCGGGGGCACCAATTCTTACGTTTTCTACGTATGTATGTATATGTGTTCGTATCTGTGTTATAAATGCGACTGGTTTTCTGCACGTACCTTTCTCTACGAGAATTTATTTCCAATTAGAAATTTAGAAAATGTTGGTACGTTTTATCTTCTTTTTTCTTTTTTTTTTTTTTTTTATTGTTGATCATCGAATATCATATATCACGAATAACGTAATAATATCGAATCCGAACAGTGCAATTCGATCTTTTTCAACTTCTTTAAACAATATTAAAGATTTGTTGAGATTTCATCGTTAGTCACACTTAGTTATCTTTGTATGTTTATTTGAGATAAACTTTGATATCATTCTCGCGATCCAAAGGCCGAAGCAAGAGTTATCTATGCACGTATCGTATACGTTCGAAACGTTCAATTTAAATCATATATAAATTTATATCTTCGTGAATGAGTAGACTTTGTTAACATTAAATTCTGTTGTTGAATTGAACAACGATCTTATCTTTTATTTATCTTTCTTTTTTTTCTTTTTTTTTCTTTTTTTTTTCTTTTAAACGATAACGTCATTTCCTTTATTAATCCGAATTCGTAAGGGATTCACCAGTGTTAAAATATTTTTTTTCGAACGGATGTGACACGCATCGTTGGAGATCGAGCGTGACACAATCTAACGACTTCCGGTCTGACATTCACGAGCATTTCCGGTCTCGTTACTACCCTTCCGTGGGCTCCAAATGAAAAGGGAAATCATTTGCCTTCGTGATGTCTGGTATAAATCAGACCTCTGACAATGGCGATACCAACAACGTTGCACGCTTCGTGAATTCTCGCGTTTTCCTGTCCATGCTGTATCAAATTTTACACCAAAACGTATCGACCCTTACGTCGGTTTTAATCCGTTAAAATTATTTTTACTTTGATCGAGACAATTCTTACCTGTTATCAGTTACTTAAAGATATTTAATTCGATTTAACAATTACACGATTACAAAATATTTCTCTATCGATCGTTCTTAACAATTACGACGATCATAATTTTCAATTATATACAAATTTTCAAATATTTACAAATCTTTTAAATTTGAATATTTTTTTAAAATATAAATAACAATTGAAATGATTTATGGATTAGTCGAACTAAATTTTTTAAAATCACGTCTGTAAAAAATGATGATTGATGATTGATAATATCAATTACGAGTTTAGACAAATTCGTTTATTGTGACTTTAGTTTTTAATCGATCAATCATATGGATTTAACGCTGTCTACCATTATACCTACTTACAACGAGATTTATCCGCGTCATTTGCATAGGGATTTCTCTCTATTAGATTTTATAACATGACTGACTGAAAATATTCTCCTATGGTATAAAATGAATACTTCGTTATATTGATATTTTCTTATGGAGTACGATATCTTCGTTGAAACGTAACGGAAGTTCCTAACGGAAAACCATAATAACGAGTAGCCACTGTCTATTGCTCCGTTTTATACTTACTATCACCGTTACGCTTCATTTTGCCTCTTCTCTCTCTCTCTCTCTCTCTTTTTCTTTTACGTCTTCTTACTCAGCCTTAATTATCTAAAAAAAATAAGCGATAAGTTCGATCATAGAACAATATTGAATCGAACGATAACATTTCGATAACATTCCGAGTAAAAATGTAATAATAAAATATTTTAAATGTTATGAACATGTTTTTGTGATTAGAAATGTGAATTGTGATTCGTTGGATTCATTTCTAATCGTTGTAATCGCGTTGTAATCTCGTACGTCTGTAATCCAGATGTACGAGATAGCCACTCGATTCGAGAATATTCTTATTACGACACCCGATATGTTGCAATGCACGTTCGCACTTCATCTATTGTACGCGGGTGTAACTAGCTGACAGGTGCATTTGTGCGACTTATAGTATGTTCCAAAAGAAAATTTACGTTCCTTTCAAGTAGATTTAAATACAATTTTCAATCATTAAAGTGATAATAAATATATAAATAAATAAATAAATAAATAAATAAATAAATAAATAAATAAATAAATAAATAAATAAATAAATAAATAAATAAATAAATAAATAAATAAATAAATAAATAAATAAATAAATAAATAAATAAATGTATATGTATATATATTAAATGAAATGAAAAAATAAACATTAATTTAATAAATTTACATTAATTACAAATTTAATGTTAAAAATTATACGTATTATAAATGAGCAAGTGTATTATACGTTAAATGTGCAAGTATACGTTAATTAATAATTTAAAGTTTTTTTATCGATATAATTCGAATTAAATACAGTTTTGAATGAGTATATAGGGTGTTTAAAAACCTTTAGTGTTACAATGTTCAAAATCTCAAGTATTACAAATTTTTAGGACTTGTAAAGGGGACCAAGTAAATAAGTTAGAAATAAAATTTTGATTAGGAACCCATGTCCGGAAATGTATAAGTAAAACAAAATCTAAACGGCATTACGTCTAGGTTACGTCTGGTTGACGTCTGGGTTACATATTGAACGGCAAGTGTAAAGTGTGATGATGTGCCATCGTGTTAAAACCATATTTCTTGATAAATGTTCAATGGAACATCTTCCAAGAACTCTGGCAATACTTCTTACAAGAAGTATTATACTCTTTTAGAGCCAGAGAAAAATATAATTGCATGAATTCTGGCCGCGATACAACAGACTCAACACAAACCAGGTATTTTTGAGCGATTCTGTCAAAACATAATTACCAGATACAATGTTTGAAATAAAATTAATGGATCGAGCAGCTCTTGTAATGGATGAGGACTCAATCATGATTTGATTTTGTTATACTTGTACATTTTAATTTTGTTTTATCGTACTTTTCCTGGATTTCTAATCAAAATTTTATCTACTCAGTTTTTTCTACAAGTTTTAAAAGTTTGTAATAAGAATTTCAAAACACCTTGTATATATATATATATATATATATATATATATTTATTTATTTATTAGGTATAATAATTATATATATACAAGGTATTATATATATTTTATTATATATATAAAATATATATAATATATAATACATATATGTATAATACATTATGTATAAGTATTTCTATCATTTTATAATTAAATATTATATTTTTTTAATAATGATTAATTTTATAATATTTTGAAACGTTCATATTTGAATTATTTCTGTTTATGTCGGATCTATAATCAATTTGATTCACATTTGTTGTTATTGCTGCAATTTTTCATACGTATATATCTGTAACAAAATGTTTATACGAAATTCATAAACTTAAACTCATAGAAGTTTGTTATTGCTGACTCTACGTTATTCTAGTCTCAGGTGTTACATTTCAGTTTTTTTTTAGTTACGAACTAAATTTGCTTCGACTGTATTTCGATGCACTGTAACTAAATACAATGCACCACGACATATACAAGTGTGGTCATTTAACGTATTCAGATGTAACCCCAACGTAACCGACAGAATACGTTAATGAATTCTTCCTCACCTGACGATCGGTCACCTGACTCACTTCCGGTAAACTTGAAAGAGTGCACACGTTCCCTCTTCGTAGCAGTTTCCGCTTATCGAACCTCGAATATCCGCCTATCTTTTTTCATTGTCTCATTTATTTAAAAATTATTATTAAAATTATTAATACATTGATGTTTAATTTTAATATTATCGAAATAATTCGAAGAAATTGTTATTATTATTTTATCTTAACTTATTGATAATTGATAAAATACTTAAAAAGTTATCATTATTTTCGGCAAGAAGGATCAAGAAATTTGTCAAACAAAATTGTGTCATCGATTTTATTTGTAATGTTTCCGAACAATGTGTTTCTTAGTTTGAGCAATCAATATTTTTGTTTTTTTCTTTCAAACAACACGTAATAAATAGCGCAAATGAACTTGTAATCGGATCGATTCGATACCATTTACGATGTTCATACATACTTAAAAGGAAATGCAACGATCGTCGAGGCAATCGAGAATGACGAAGGCGCAAGCTGCAACACGTGCCGCTCGACAGCTGTTTTCCGGTGTAATTCTGAAACACGTTTTGTCTTCTTTTTCTCTTTTTTTTGTTTTTATTTTCATGCTTGGATACACTCGGGAGATGATAGTAATAATGATCGACGATGTAGGGTGAATCTTACTTTTTTCTCTCATCTTTTATGTTTACAAACTTTTCGATTAGAAAGTCCTTAGGACAGATGTTTTTTGCTTTTTTTTTTTTTAACTTGATTAGCCGATAAAAATAATAAATTATCGAAAAGAAAGTTACACATATAAAATTGATTATATTAATTTTCAAATCAAATCGAATAAAATTGTAGATTATTGAAATTATTTATACGAACTTGTTGAAGATCGTTCATTTTTATCTATTATAATTATCGAATATTTATATAAATATGGACACAATGCATTTGGAAACTATTCGTATGCTTTTGAAAATACAATAATATTTATTTTAAAACTTTTTATGCTAACACTGTTCTTTTTTCGGAAACGTGTAGTCTTTCGTAAAGTTTAAATTTCTCTAAAAAAAAAAAAAAATAGCATCAATAATAATAATAATAATAATCATACATATATATAATGATTATTGTATATCTTATATAAATATTGTATATCTTATACAAAATACACGAAAGTAAAAATATGTGTTGTAAAATGTACAAATATATGGAGTATATCCATCTTTCTTTTTAGTAAATTGTTTTCTATATCTCTTATGAGGAAATTTGTTATTATCATCGATTAGAACAACTTTATGTTTTTTAAAGTCCAACGAAAATTTTTCTGATAAAGACTTTCTTATACAAAATTTTATGTATGTACTTATATATATATATATATGTTTCTGCTAAATCTTACATAAAATGTCTATCGTGTTTTTGTTTATACTGCTATTATATTATTACTATAAGTATTCGGAAAATAGCTAAATCTATATATATTTCCATACATGCATATATATATACATGCATCATGCATATATAATATGTATAATATTACTAAAAAAACATTATACTTATATGTTGTTCAACGAAATAAAACATTATAATACTTTGTCGATTGTTCTCAGATCATTAATAAATATTAATATTAATACGATCATTTACAATGTTCAATGTTTCAATGACGAATATTTGTTGAACATATTTATGATTATAGTATATAAATAAAAACATTTAAAGAGATGATGAAAAAACTTTGGAATTAAATGTATTTAAAATATTTCAGAGAGAAAGTTTGAATGAGAAAGTGTTAGAATGGAAGACGAAGATTTTGGATTTACGAAAAGGGACAGCAGAGCCCTAGTGAAGGTCCTAACCGTTGAGAAAGAGGAAGGGCATACACAACAGGAGAGAGGACCGTCCTCAGCGCCGACGAGGGCTGCGGCTGCCAGTGGAAGCGGTGGCGGCAGCGATCGTGGCAGTTCCAAGACCGCCCCCACGTCAGTTCCAAACAACGCGCCGAACATACCGAACGTCGTTGAGTATCATCTCAAAGTAAAGCCACCTTCTAAGATTAACAAACTCGAGGAACAATCTGTGAGTAAATTTTATACGAAAATTATCTCGAAATTTAAACTATTAATGATAGAGAAAATTTTCTAATTGTTTAAAATTCTTAAAACGCATAATGATCGTATTAAGATGTATTATATACGATGAATTAAATTTATTTTAACATTTTTTTCTATTATTCCAAACATCCTAACGAATAAACGATGAAAATAATAACATCAATCGATCTGATTCTAATCAAATTAGAACGAGTTTCGATCTCGAGCGATACAAGTATCATTCGTTAAGATCTCTATAAATTTATTTTCATTTCATATTTACATATTCTCGTTAGTAAAAACTCGGTCAGTCGTACCAACGTACTTACTTGGAGACTAATCCACACGCATGGTTTGTTTATCGTCGATTGGTAATGCATTCTTTGTTATTACATCAACTAATTTCGCTTTTTATGAGATATTTTTATACTTCCTTATAAACGTCAGCGAACTTTGATTACCGTTATTACCGTTTATTGCCTATTGTGTCGCTTACACATTTATCATCTTTCTATTTTTTCATCTTTTCTTTTCATTCACAAACGTATATATATATATATATATATATATATATATATATATATATATATATATATACACCCACGCATGTTTACTCATACACATAAATATTATTGTTACTGTGCATACAATGAATCAATATTATTTTTACGTTTTATTTGATTATTTCGTTCGTATAATTTCGAAGTAAAGGATTGTTCATAAAACTATAAATTTTATTCGTAAAAATGTAATTTTTATTTAGATTTGTAATAATCGATTGGTACCATTTTTCATTCCTCCATTTAAAATATCATATTCTTGCAAAAAAGGAAAAAAAGTAAAAGAGAATTAGAATGGTCTATTAGCTGACGGCTAAAGGAGTTGTTACGAGATCTTCAAAGGATTTCTCAAACAATATCATTAAAAATGAAATTCTTTTTTTCTAGATAAACATTCTGATAATATATTATATATATATACATATATATATAATTTATTAAATTATATATATACAATATATATATATTAAATTCTAATAATATATTGTATATATATATATATATACTTATATATATATTTACTTATATATATATTATACTTATATATATTAGGAGGACCGGAAAGTAATGTCACTTTATTAAATTAAATTCAAACGAATAAATTTTTAACAAGTTTTTATTATTAATCACAATCAAACATCGACATGTGCAGAAACGACATTACTTTCCGGTCCACCTAATACATATACTTATATATATACTATACTTATATATATATATATAATATATATATATATATATATATATATATATATATATATATATATATATATATATATATTTTTTAATTCATGATAAGTGACCCAAATTTATTTTTTATAGAGAACCAATCGTACAGAAGAAATGAAGAAGGATTTACTGTCTGCGACGGAAAATAAGAAAGACTGGATAACAAAATTATCTCGTTTGTCGATCGACAACAATGTGTTCGAGGGGTCGACTGATCTGCCGCAGGTGTTTCAGGTACGTTTCAGGACGAAGTCTTCAGAGCGTTAGTTTAAAAATACCTGCAGGTACATGTCAGGTACATAATTTCCTGGATAGGTACCTGTTCTGTCGAGACTTCTATGTCAGTCTTTCTTTCATATATGTACATATATTTTATGCTGGTTCGTAAACTTGCTTGTGTATTACCTATTCTGGTAAATAAGTGTCAACTAGCGTCGTTATTCTAGTCTCATTAAAGTAAAACAAGATCGATCTACCTGTATGGTGTCGATACTGTACGTATGTGTTTACGAACTTGGATTTAAAAGATTTTTATTGGTTGAGATAAATCACGTGACAGTACTCTCAGCCAATCTAAAAAAGAAGATAAAATATTATAATGTTATATACAACGTGTACATTAAGACAAATCTTCTTTACCTTTCTCTATTTCTTTTTTTCTCTTTTTTGACCAATTATATAATATTTTGAACGAAGGAATAGTAACTTTGTAAAACAAACAAGACTGAGTCAGATATTTACAGGTAAAATACTTGGGATCTCACGATGCAAGGGGCCTCTGGGGTATAAAGCACACGAGACAACCGGTCGATAATATGGTAACCTCGGCTAAAGCATTACCGACCAATACGATGCTACCGCTGATCAAGTTAGTGGTATCCCAAGAAGGCGTAGCACTTCTACCGCTTGACAAAAGGAAGCAGGAAGGCAACACAGCTAGAATGTACGCGATCGAGACTATTTCCTATGGCGTCCAGGATCTCGTTTATACCAGGGTATTCTCAATGATCGTCGTTCGTGAAACAGATAACTTCCGTAGGGTATCACCCTTCGAGTGTCACGGTTTCGTTTGCGAATCGAAACATCATGCCAGACAACTCACTTACGCACTTGCCACTGCATTTGAAATTTACTCGAGAAAAGTCAAGATCCAGGATAAGGTTAATTCCGAAAATGTTATCAGTAATACTAAGACAAGATTTGCCATCGATCTTAGAAGTCCTGAAGAAATCGAAGCCGATCTTTGTATGGATTCTGAAGCGTGAAAATTTTACATATCTTCTTTCAGAGATATCGCGGTTGTTTGTTAATTTCAAACATTTTACGTCGATAAATGTCGACGAAGGTCTCTCCTTTTATTTTCTTCATGTTACCTTCAAACATAGGAGTATATATCTCTAGTAGTTATATTGTTTAATGATAACGAGTTACAAATAAGAGATATGAAAGATTTATATGTTAATTTCGAGAGAAGATTTTCGCCAAGAGCATTGGATTTTATAGGAAACAGGACGATACAGGGTTACGATTATATATAATTCTTTATCTACCTAGTTAAATGGAAAATATTTGTCTTGTGTAATATAGTGTATATATATACTATAATATATATATATATATATATATATATATATATATATTATACGTAATATATATACATATACATATATATATATACATATACATATATATATACATACACATCTGTATATATTTTACTTGATTAAAAAAGGAACAGTATAAATGTATATTATGATCAACCTTGAATGACTTTTAATATTATTAGTATATTAAGTATAATATATTACATTTTATACTATAATTAGTATGTAGCATATACATATACGGGTTTCGTTTAAATTTAATCTAAGAAATAATTGTAACGTATTATACGTTTTGTACATACATACACACACATACAAACACACACACACACACACACACACACACACACACACACACACATACACATATATATATAGTGTTTATTTTCCGTTCAATTTGAAGATCTAACATAAGTGTAATCTTGAATGGAATTGTTCCAGTGCCTTGTTAATATTGTAATGATTTTCTGAATGAAAGGAAAAGGAATATTTAATTATTTTGTTTGTAAACACAAAAGTACAGATTATTATGTGTTTAATATCTTTTATCGGTTTTACAAAGAAAGGTTGGGCATTGCCTATCCATAACATGATGGCTAGCTATTCCAAAGATACCGAATAGAAGAGAAACAAATGGTCATCGGTGGTCACCCATGACTTGCCGAAGCGACTTTCAGGTATTTTACGACAAGCGTATAATAACGATCGCGTCTCAAAAAAAGAAAAAAAAAAATAAAAGAAAAAAAAAAGAAAGTATTTGGATTTATTTCTAGCCGCTTTGTGTGTGAGAGTGCTTCTTTTCATCGTATAATAAGTTTCTTCTTCTTCAAATAGTAATTTTTTTAATCGAGTCTTATCCAAAGCTTCGATTCTACTTTGATTTTATACTTTAGTCATACTTCAGCGAGAAATATAAATATTTTGTAATAAACAATGTAATATTACACTACAAACTTATGTTATTTTTTTTTGTTTACGTAAGAAATATGGAGTTCTCATTCTCCAAATTCGATTTTACATTGTTTTGCCGATACTATTTTCTAATCGTTTATCGTACGTTTCTTAGTCATAATTTTATTTATATTTTAGTTGTTTAAGTTTAAAAACCAATATCGATACATATCAATGATCATATTATTGGATGTTAAAAATAATGTCGTATTTAATATTACGATAATGATATAAAGTATTTCGATTTAGTTCTTTTTTTCTTCCTTTTTTTCTTTTTCTTTTTCGTTGTATTTCCAATTTATTTTACACTAGACGAATTAGTTACTTTCGTAGTAATATATGTATATGTATATATATATATACGTACATACATATATATATATATATATATACATACATATTATTTTCTGTTTATCTGCATTAATTCTATTGTACTTAATTA
Organism: Vespa crabro; assembly: GCF_910589235.1. Classification (NCBI taxonomy): domain Eukaryota; kingdom Metazoa; phylum Arthropoda; class Insecta; order Hymenoptera; family Vespidae; genus Vespa; species Vespa crabro. The sequence goes on from NC_060964.1 coordinate 747,209, forward strand.
ACGTTAAATAATGATAAAACACATTGACGTGTTAAAACGTTTTGAGATTTTAGTCTTTTATTTTCCGATATATAATACAATTAATAATATTTTTAGGAGTTAATAAGACACCGTCTATACTTAATAACATATATTCGTAATATTATATGCAAATTTTTACAGACGAATTAAAATTAAGACGAATGATTCAAAATAATTTAAAACTTTTCCCTTTTTTTTTACATGATTACTACTAAAACTAAAGAGCAAAAGCAAAATCTAGGATATCTTAAATTATTATATTACTTACATTATATATAGTTCTTTCTCTTTTTTTATGTTTTTTTTTTTTTTTAATATATTAGAGCGATATACGTATTGAAGGCAAGCGTATGTAGCATACAAAAGTTGCTGTTCTTATTTCGTCGTTTCTTGTTCAACGTAGGAATAGAGAAGTTAGTTTATCGACGTAATTAAAAATTTCGTCAATGACGTTGTGACGATCCTTGTCGATTTAAAATTCTCGAAGTTCTCGTGAATGGTTTGGTTATCTCTGGCTCGACATCAGCATTTATTGGAACAGATCTGGTAGTCTCTTCTTCGGTATTTTCTTCCTCCTTACCAATCTCCTCGTTTAAGCTGTAATATTTTTCTGATTCCTCGCAGGGTATCGATTCTTCCGTTCGCGTACATACGAAAGTGGCCTTATAAGGAGATAGACCAAAAAAAAAAAAACAAAGAAGAAAATAAAAAAATAATAATAACGAAATAATTTAATAAGAATAATGTAAATATAAGTACCTGATTGAAAACCGTTTCTGAGGGACAAATGAAACTCCATTTGGCGACATTTCTCGTTTGTGGTAGACAAACGTGAAATATTTGACACTCATTTTCCATATCGGCGTAATATCCATAAATTCTGTCTTTACAGGAAAATGTGTCCACGATGTTATCTCTTATGAGTGTAGCATTATCCGGTAATTGTAATCCACCTAATTGATTTTGCTATATGAAAGAAGAGAAATAACATGTTAAAATAACATGTCGATATATCATTTATTGATAATATCGAAATATTCTTTACTAACTTTAAACACGGGTGTTGGTCTTTTGGATTTTGGTTGTTGAGGAAGCGCGTTTATTACTAATACGAAAGCACAAAGAATTTGAATAAATATGAATTGATTCATCTTGTTTGTTAAGTTTTAAGATATAAGAAAAGGAATAGCTTGCGCGTATTCGATTTCAATTTATTGATTTAACTTATTTGATGGTATTTCTTTTGAGATTTTTGGAAGTTTTACCAGCTTCTTTCTTCGGAGGTCCTGAAGTGACTGGAGATCCGAATCGTAGAAGGGTGTTATATAGCGAAGCGAGGATAGGGATCTTGAATATTGTATGAATGGCCAATTCTCAGTACGTCCGAATTAGTAAATTCTTCACGTTTGGTCTGCCAATGACCAATGACCATCCAGACGTTCACATCATCCTCGAAGGCCCGATGCAAATGGTCCGAACGTTCGATGATGCGGTGTCTTACGTTCGACGGTAAATAATTCGTCTACTTAGAATTAATATTTATTGTTGGTCGTACGATAATCAAAGGAGTAAAACGATTTAGTCGTTCGTGATTACCGAATACGTCGTCAAGAAATTCCTTAATGGATCGTTGACACATTTGTTTCTAAACTGTCTAATCCGTTTAGAGACTCTACGCATATTCTATCAGATATTCTATCATTTTCATTTTTATTCATAGAGAGTACGACCTTGACAGGAGCGAGTCGACTCCTTGCATTTAAGGATTATATTTCGATCTTTCGGGCACGATTTTTCAAAGCCACCAACGGAGATTCATCGATTACGAAATCGGAAACGACGTGGACGTAAGTAAGTACTGATTGCGATAGATTGAGTGAGAACAAATTGTATTCGTTTTTTTTTCTTCCCTTAATATTCATTTTTTATCCTGTTTTATTTGAAAAATATGTGTATATTCACTCACATACACACACACACAAATATATATATTTATATAATTATTTTTTTGTCTATGATATCAACAAATTTTCAACTACTATCAGCTGAGCTTGGAAAAGCACTAAGTATTCATGAAATATGTTATTATTAAATCTGTTTAAGTCGATTATAATTTAGTAACGATCCTAGTTCGTCCACGTGTTTAATATTTTACTACATGTGAAATTATTCACGATTTTTTAACAATATACGATACGACACGGTGATCCCATTCCACAATTTGGCTTCTTTCCAAACGTGAGAAGATAAAGACGTAAGACGAATTCGGCCGTCGAAATTCGAGGGCAAATCCGCCAGGCCTCATCTTCGTTAAGGCCGCATCACGGCCACCATTTCTTCGGGATGTGAATACTTAACAATTCTTTTGGGTCCTCGCGATTGTGAAACCGTACCCACTTCTTTTCCCCTTTTTGTGGTCATCGACCATGAGAACGACGAAAAATATTTGATGTGACGAATTCTATGAACATACATAGATCGATTTTCTTTCTTTTTTTTTTTTTATTTTTTTAAATTCGATAATGTACAGCGCTATTCTTTTGTAATTGAATTTCGATAATAAGTTATTATTTGTACATCAATTAGTTATTACAAATATACTTATTAAATTAACATACTTTTCTACATTTGTCGAAACATTAACATGTATTTGTATAAAGAACATTTCGGCTCGTTGACTTAAGATAGATCGTCTGCATTCTAACGATATTGACAAAAATGCTAATTAATCGATTGACTCATAGACTCGTAAGGATATAAATTTTTAATCCTTAATTAAAATGATAATGATTATAACGTCGATTATTACTCTTTGTTGCTTTTTTTCTTTTCCTTTTTTCTTCTTTTCTCTTTTTTCTTCTTTTTTCTTGTTCTGTTAATAGCGATCGTTTAATAAAATTTATTCTCTTGTTCAGAAAGGGATGATTATCCTCCAAGTAACGAAACTAAAGGTGCGTCGAGAACGCTCTAATCTTTTACTTTGATCGCACGTGCGAGAAGGTGAACAGCCTGATTATATCGTTGGTGTTTAACGATTCCAAATGCATTTTACTTTGGCCACCGAAGAAAAATACAAAGAGAATTTAGAGATACACGATTACGGCGCTCACTAACCATGTGGTGAGTACAAGTTACTTATATATACATTTTTCTTTATTTCTGTCGATAAAACAGAGTAAATATTTTTTCTTTTTCTTTTTTTTTTTGTTAAGGTAAATAAAATAGAAACTATGTAAACAATAATTAAATATTTATTATAAATATCTTTTTTAGTAGTTTAAAGGTTGTCGAAACGAATTGCATTCGTTTCTATTGTAATATGATAACAAATACATAATAATATGATCAAATATACGTATATCTAGCAAGATATATTATTGTTAATTGGAATAAAAAACAAAAAAGTAAAGATGTAAAAGATGTATGTATTTAAGTGATAAAAAGTGAAAATATGACGACATTAGGGCAGGTACACATGAGTAACTTTGGTACGACTGAAGATTCATGTGATAACGAAAAGGGGGAAATGAAAGAGAGAGAGAGAGAGAGAGAGAGAGAGAGAGAGAGAGAGAGAGAGAGAGAGATTGAGAATAAGAAAAAGAGGCGAATGAAATCGATTGGAACGATATACTGTTAATAAGTTAAATAAATAAATAATTTTAATATAAATACATATGGAATATACGATTTACCTAGATTTCATTGAACTTGATTTATCAAATTGTCCAACGAACTTGCGAGAAAGAAAATAAAGAGAGAGAGAAAGAGAGAGAGAGAGAGAAAGCTAATAAAATCACGAAATCGTAAGAGATTTCAATGATCTTTGTCATTTATAGCATTATCTATTGAAAATGAAGGAAAAAAGATCTTATAGAAGGACTATTGCAAAATCAATATAAACAAAAGCATTATTGATTCCTTCTTTTTCGAGTTTGCCTCGTTTATCATTCTTTCTTCGTCATCATCGTTGATAAATTACTCCTGAGGAACGTACGAGCTATAAACGATATCCTGAGGCGAATCGTTTGACGATCTTCCCCAATAACCACCATGATGATCGTCCTCATGGTCGTAATGGTGTTGGTGTTGAGCGTGCTCGTAATAAATTACTTTAGATGGTTGATGATTCTTTTTAAGATCGATCCAGAATTTAGTTGCGTTCATGATGAAGCTTATAACCGCTATTACGAAGAGCTTTATTTGCAAATGCGTCGAAATAATTTGAAGGAGTAACGCGAGCTTGGCCTTGAACATCATCACTAAGGCCATCAGCTTTTGCATATGCTTCTTCTTCTTCTTTCCATGTTTCTTTCTACGTGCTTCTTCTGAAAAAGCGACATATAATGATCGTTTTTAATTTTATCGATGTCGTTGCCGATGAATCAATTTAAATTTATAATATTATATTTATATATATAAATTTATATATAAATTTATATATAAATTTATATATATATAATTTAAATTTATATATTTAATTTAAATTTATATATATATATAAATTTATATATAAATTTATATATATAAATATAATATTATAAATTTAATTATAAAATATAAATTTATATTATATATAAATATTTTTCTCATTTCACAGATGACCAGAATCCGTAAAACTGATAAATTATTTGCTTTTTTGAGCATCGATATTAGCACATCGATGTCAGTATCCTCATTATTAATTTATATCGGAAAGCGACACGATGTTTTATCGAACGCACGATCGAAGCTATAAAATAATTTAAAAATCCTTTTGATGTATTGAGAATGAACACATATAAAATGATCAAGTTTGTTCTTTAAAGTACTACTTAGTTTTTTTTCTGTACCATCCATATTTTATTTTCGTTTCCATGTGATTATCGTTAATTAATTCACTGTTACCTTCGTCATGAAATAGAATAGATTTAATATTTTTCGCAATCGTAGAATTTTCGAAATCTTATTAAATTTAACGTTAAATCGTCGTTTGGATTGTCAATTAAGTTAATTAAAAGAATAGGACGAATGAGATAAAATATAATTAATATATGTTTTAAGAATTATTGAATTATATAGAAGATTTATATATTTTTTGTCGAATAAGAAGATTTAAGAACAATGGATAATAAGATAAGCGAAGGATACAAATGTAATGTGATGACTATTCTCCTCGACCGCGATATAATAAAAATTGTACATTAAGTTGCACGGGAAAAGGGCTTGAGTAAACTGACCCCAAAACCTTCACCTGGACCACGTTTAATTCGTCTTACGGATCACGTACATTTTCATCACAATTATTATTCATGTATTCTCTGAAGGCTATGTTTTTGAAAATGAATTTGTTCAATATCGTAAAAACCACGTTAATCTATTAACGAATGATAATCTATTCACGATTTTTCTATTTCAGTGATTAGAATTTCTACGTTAATTCAACTTCTCTCTCATTTGCATTGATACGGAAAATCTTTCATGAAGTTTCACGTTACATTATCTCTCATAATTAATTATTAAAAATGATTTTTCTCGTTTTTTATATTTTTAACCTATGACATACTTTTAGTCATTATATATTAAGCTTTATATATTCACGTATCACTTTTGATAATAAGCAAATAAGCATGATATTTATTAGACGTACGTCTTTTGAAAAAAAAAAGAGAAAGAAACACTATTGCAAGAATTACATGAAATTTTTCATTCAAAGCGTTAACAAAGAAAAAAAGGAAAAATAAAATACCGTTAGTATCCCATTCGATAAAGTACGATATTAAATGAAAAAAAAAAAAAAAAATAAGATCATCAGTCTTGGACATGGCGAACGATTATGATCGCATGATCGGAGTGAATATCCAGGATTGTGCGTTTAGATATCGCATGTTAATTCGTAATTAAAGGTTATTGCCGATTATCCTCGAATGTTTCCAGAAGGAGTTTCAATTGCAACGTTTACACGGTAGAGTTACGATCTGTGCGTTTTGTATTAACTCTTTATGGACGAACAAGGAGCATGAGTTCGTTGACCTTGAACATCGATCGAGTATACAAAAGCGATCTTTAATGTCAAATTTTCTTCCTATTTTATAATCTTGTCTCTTTAATTTTTAAAAACGTTAATTATTTTTCTTAATATCGATCGATTGTACAATAGAACAGTAGAACGAAATTCAGCGAAAATCCCTCGTCAAATCAAGGACAATCCGTAATAAATAACGAGAACAATCTGAGAAATCAATGGTCAATAGCTTAAAAATTGTTGGCGTTAGCTAGTTCAGTTCAGTTCGTTTGCCAAATCAAATAGATCAAAGGTGAGATTTAATAATTCTAATGAGAGTGTCGATCATCCTGGATATATGCATATGTATATACGAGAGATTGTTAGGTCTTTCAGTTAATTGCAAGTAATTTAAAATCCGTGTCAGGGTTGTGTCACGTGTCCCAGAGCAGACAAATAATGAAAGAAGGTGGAAGCAGAATTTGAACGGACTAAAAACTAATTTTCTATTTCAACTAGGCGCGAAAAGGCTATAATGTCAAATGATTGGGACACGACGAAAAAAAGAAAAAAAAAAAAGAAGGAAAGAAATGGGCATCTAATGGAAGATAATAACGTAAATGGGAAAGAACAAGGTGGAACTCACGAGGTATACCGATCAAACTAATTCTCGACTTCGTTAGGTCCGCCAATAAGCAGGGCGATTTTAAGGTCGGTAAAAGTTAGCCGACTTTTTTGTCTTTAGAAAAAGGGGAAGGGGAAGGTGAGGAGAAACGTGAGTCTTAAGAAAGAAACACGGAAGAAAGTTGATGCTAGGCTATCAACAATGTCGTTCCTAGTGCGTGTCGCTGAATCGATTAGCGATTAGAACGAGGAGTGAATTTCTAATCTACAAGAACGACCGGGTCCGTTCAAATTATCTCACGTACGCGCGAACCCGGGAATTTTTAAAATGAAACATCAACGATATCGTTGAGTTTCTTAAACATTAACTAATAATCTATTTCATCTTTTTTTTTCTTTTAAAGTGTTATTCAACGGTGCTATCAACGTTATCGTTTCAAGGGTTGACAGGGAAGAAAATGAAGGGGGAGGGAGAAAGGTAGGAAAGGAAAAGATGCTCACCCAATGCACGACTGTCTACGCCTGCTTTTCGTTCGGCGATTTCCTCCTCATCCTCTTGGAGTTCCTCTTGCACGTCGCTTACGAACTCAGCGATGAAATTTCCAGTTTGCTCAATGACCTCGCTCATCGGTGGTTCACTTTTCTTTCCAGATACTTCAATTTCGATCCTGTCAATGTCCCTAGCAAGTCTCTTTCTCAGGCAATTGCCAATGTTGTCCTCGAAGACGCACTCTAGGGTGTTTCCTTCCCCTTCATTTTGGGTTACAGCCGAGACGAATGCGGTAGAAAGGACAATCACCCCAATGATTGATAATAAAATCATAGAATTCCTCATAATGTCTATCCTTTTCTTCTTCTGTCGTGTTTTTTTCTTCTTACGTACGCGTCCTACGTATATAAACGTACTCGGTATACGTTGACTGAGAAAATTAAACGAGAGAGAGAGAGAGAGAAAGAGAGAGAAAGAGAGAGAAAGAGAAAGATAAAGAGATAGAGAGAGAGATAAAGAGAGCACACCTTCAAATTCCTTCCCGTTCTTCTTCGTAATTCAGCCTCTTCCGTAAATTTTTTTTTTTCAAGTTTCCTTTAGCTCTTCAACTTTTTATATCCTTGGGCAACGTGTCACAGGCACGGAGTGCTTGTTCAAGGTGCGTGGTTCGAGCATATATGAGAGTGAAGCCCCTTCCCCTTGAACTTGATCCAATCATTGTGAACAGAGACATACTCGCCTTCTTTCTGGTATCCTCTTCGTCCCTACCCCTATCCTTTGTCCCACCTTTGGTCACTCGTTCTTCTTTCTCTTTCCTTTTTTTTTTCATTTAGTCTTTCTTTATTTTCATCTTCTTTTCTCTTTACTCCTTTCTCATTCACATCGTTCGATATTTTTCGTCCTTTGATCTATCGTTTATCGCCGTAAAATTTTCATTTATGATCATCGGGGATCATAAAAGAATTCGATTATGAGATCAGACGGATCGGGAGAGCTGACGAGTTTCGAGTTAATATACGAAAAATTTATAGGTGTTATAGCTTCACGTTCCGTTCAGATATTCATTTGTAATTCCTATTCCGATATCGCATTAACTTTTCAAACACAAGAAATAAAATATCAAAAAGTAAAAAAAAAAAGAAAAAAAAGAAAATTATTTCTGTCAAAATAGGTTGATTGCGTTTTCGTTACCGATAGCAAATTTATATCTTGACAACTATTGCATACATTTTGATTTCTTCCTTTTGCATACATTTGGTTATTTCTAAATTGTATATGATTGGAATCGTGAATTTTTGAGATTATAAAATCTAAATAAATACTTAGTCTTTTCCTTTAAAATTAGTTTTTCTGTTTTGTGTCACCTAATCCGTTTAAAAGACACGCCAGAGTTAGAATATGCAACCTGGTACACGTGTTTGGTGAGTACGTGGTCCGACCACAGAAATTCTGCTTGAACTACAACAGGATGCTAATACAACCCAATTTCTTACATCTTCCGTCTTTATCGCTATTTTAAAACTAACGCCAAATCGTAGAGAAATCGTTACTTTCCAATCGTATAGTAACTCGAATATTTGCACAGGTCATTGTTTATCAATTAAAATAGAAGACATTTCAATTCATTGTCATTTCAATTCACGCATTATAGTATATCTATTTCTTGTCATTTTGGAGTCATTCGTTAAGGGTCAATAAACTGTGTATATTAACTTTGTTATATTTTTTGTATTTATTTTAAGTATTTAAGTTACACGTAAGTAATGTCTAGTTGATTTGCGTAACACTGAAAATGTCATGCTCGTCAAACGTACAAAGACCCAGTACGAGTTTGTAATACAAGAACCGTCACGATTCATCGCGAGTCTTTTACAAGTTAATATGACACTAATGAACATAAGTAAACAATATGAAAGATTCATTTTCGAACACGGTTGTATGTCTCTTTCTCTTTCTCTTTCTCTTTCTCTCTCTCTCTCTCTCTCTCTCTCTCTCTCTCATAATAATAACTCACTTCTCTTTTCTTCTTTTTTATTTATTATAATTTTTATTTATATATAAAAACTTGTATCTTTGAACGTAGTAATTAGATCAACGTAGTAATTAAATCAATTGACTTAACGATAAGATTTGTTAATTTTATCCTTGTCATTTAACTTTAATCATAGCGTTCAAGTAATTCGCTGACTTTTATAGAAAACAAAGAATCTAACAATATATTTTTATATTATCTTTTATATTTCATTAATCTTTTTGTTAAAGAAATAGTCATATAATCGTCTTAAATGAAATAGTTCTTCGATGACTACTTTTAATAGTATACATTTTATTTTTATACGAATGCGTATTCTTAATCGTATTTATTTGGATATTATTAAAATTTCTTTTGATAATGTTTAGATATTTCCGTTATGTAGAACGGAAATTTCGATAAAAATATCGAAAGTTCTTAAAATATTTTCGTCATAATCATAAAAAATTTGTTGAGATTTTCTTTTTTATTTTTATTGTTTTTTTATTTTTTACATCAATCTATGTATTTGAAATGAAAAAAGAAGAATACATATATTTATGAAAAATACCAGAGAAAGGAATAGCCTTGAAGCGACTGATCTCTTTTTTTTGTTTCGTTTGATTGTGGATGAAAAGTGATATTCGGTTGATGACCGAATTTGTTTGACACGTATTTGACTCGTGTATCGACGCCACTTTCACTCCATGATCGATAATTGCCAATTTTATCGCCATTACGATAACCAGTCTCCTGATGACCGTGCGAAATTATCGAATAATTGAAATAATAGTAGAGATCGTTAGCCATTTTCTTAAGAGAACTGTCTTTGAGAATAATTTCGTTCTTTTTAGTATCGTTAGAAATGATTTTTTTAATAGAGTTTATCATCATTTCTTTGACAACGCGTTCCATCTGTTCGTTTTCTTTCTTATCAATCGGAATACGATTAATATTTTGAAAAATTTCGGACTTTTTTTGAGACTCGTTTTTCTTTGTTAAACTTGTTCCGTTGTCTTCTTTCATGGAAGTATTTTCTACAAATTAATGATATAATATTAATTTATTAAATCCAAATGTTTTATACTTTTAAAAATAAATTCTCGTTATATTTTTTTCCCAACCTGTTTTCTTCCTATGTTCGGTCAATATCTTCATCATTTCTTTTAATATCGGTTTAATAATTTTTTTCTCAATCAATGGTTCAGCATCTTTCGCAAGAATTTCATTCTCGTTTACTTCTAGATTCTTAATAATCGGAATTTTACACCCACTGCAAGATTTCGTTACAACTTCGAAGAGTTTTTTGGCAGCTTCAGGTCTATTCTTAAAGATCTCTCGTGCGTCTTTCACTTCAAAATATTTCGATATGATTATGAATAAAACCTGGATAAAATGATTTAAACAAAATAAATAAAAAAAATATTACTTACGACTTGTTATCTTTCGATTTCTCATTTTGGTTATGATAAAATCTCCATTCTTATCAGTGGCATATCCAGTCTCGTGATAAACTCCATCTGCCGTTATAAAACCGTATTCACCAGTGATAATTCCGTTAACGTCTTGATTCGAAAGAAAATTTGATTGATTTATTGAGAGAATTATAACATAAAAATATTATTCTTAGAGGATAACTAATTTTATATAGATTAATATTTTTAGTTATATAGTTGTATACATATAAATAAAATAGTTTATATAAACTAAAATAAGATAATAGTTAAAATAAGATATTTTATAGATTAATAATTTTTTGTTTTTCAAGAAAAATATTTTTCCTTAAGTACCTTTTTTCTCATATCTATGTTGAAAATCGACAATGCTAAAGGAGAATTCGTAAGGTCTGTTTTCGTAATATGGATCTTCGATCAAAGTACAGGTTCTTGTAAATAAACACAAAAATAGAAATGTGAATGTCAAATTTTTGTTTAACAATGAAGAAAAGTATATTGACGAATGAAAACGAACGAATGAAAACGAACAAACGAATGAAAATAACATCTTGCGAGATAGAAGAGATTGTCTAATGGAACTCGCGAGACTAAGTGCGTTCGTCAAATAAATTCTGCGATGTGCCTTGACGTTGTGTTGTAATCGAACGTATGTATGTAACGAAGATTACAACAGAGATTATTCCGTCTACAATATTTTACAGGATATAAAACGAAGAATACGTAGAGAGTAGAGGGAGGAAAAGCTCACTGAGAGAAAAAAAAAGGAAAGAAACGCCAGACTCCAGCAAGGTTTTTCTTCGCGATTGCTTTCACGTGTTTAGTAACTAACATCGTCCATAGAAAATTACACAATGATAGATATTAAATCTTAAAGATCGTAAATCTTGCAAATTGATGTCAAGCATTCGCTAAATTTTTTGAAATCTTGCTGCTGTTTTCTTTTTTCTTTGTTTTTTTTTTTATTATCCATTCTTTCTTCCTCCAAAGAAAATATATTTTTTCAATATTGCAGCTTTTTTCTACATTATTTTTTTCATAAATATTTAATATTATTTATTTTAATATTATTTACTTATTAATTCTCAATAGTATTTTGTATATTTTGAACGATAAAGGTCGTCTCAAAATATTTTTTATAGATTATAAGAAATGAAAAGGAGTTTCGATAATTAAAAAAATAAATAAATTCAATTCATCTTGAACGTAATTCAAACGTAATCGTAAGCTCGCTTTATTTCTTTGTTCTATCGATAAATCAAGAATCGTGAGCAGAGGATTGATGTTCTTGGTGATTAAATCAACGATTATCTAAGCACTGACCTTTAAATCGGTATTTATATCGATAGTATACAATATCGAGTTCCGTGTCTGTATATCTCTCTTTTGATCTACCTTCTATTATTCTTACGTATTTAATTAGTTCCATAATAAAACTCGAATGAAAAATTTTGTGACATTCGTTCAAATGTGTATTATGGAAAGTGTAAATACTTACGTCGGATATATTTCGTTTTGAACAAATGTAAATAAAAAGTAATAAATATAACAATGTTGTTAAAAAAGGTAAATTACACACTCACACATACACACACACACACACATGCAAGAAATTAATAAATTATGAATAAGATTATTAAATGTTGCAAGGCACGAACATATGACTTCGTTCATACTTATGAATATTAACTATTACGTCTAAACGAGGAGAAAGTAGTTTCTAAGCGACTAAACTTCTTCGTTATTGTCCGAGACCTCGAAAGCGATTCGATGACTATTTTTGACGTATGTATATACATATACGTTTCTAAAATTTTTCGCAATATTTCGTGTGCTTGATGAATGATACAATCAAACGTTCTATGAGAATTAAATCATGTTTCTCTTCTTTTTTTGTTATTTTTTGTTATCTTTTGTCATTTTTATTTTTCCTTAAATTTTTAATATCATTCGATATTTATTTACAATTTTAAATAAATGTCTCGTAAAATAAACATTTTATAGGAACCACTGACAGAATTTTTGTAATTGATTTATTGTCAACTAATTACGAGGAATATGAATCATATCCAATACTATTTAATTATTTTTTTAAACGTTTAAGAATTTTTCTCTTTAAACGGATTATGATATATAGTATACAGTATATAGTATAATATGTGTATATATGTGTGTGTATATATATATGTATATATATATATATATATATATATATATATATATCTACACACATATATATATAGCAATGTAATTGTGATCCTTATCGAATCATAGCTAATCATACTAAATTGTAATACTATTCATACTAATCATACTGAATCATACCTAATCAATTTATATAGCAATCACCTTTACATAGGTAACAAATTGAAGCTTTCCTATTTTTTAGGGAACGCTATTTTTTTTGTTTGCTTATTTATTTATTTATTTATTTTTTTTTTATAAACATTTAAATGTTTGAATTTTTAACTCGTAACTATGTATGTAGAAACGTGCATACACGTCGAACAGTTTAATTATTATTTATAAATTCAATTCGTTCTTTCGCTTTGATAGTCGTTCAAGAAAGTCCACACTTTCAAAAGTAGATGCGTGATTAAAAGAACTGACGAATGGAAAGTAAAAAGAAAAATTTTAATCATTTCACGTACCTATACTTACATACACGTGAATATGTACTTAAGTATATAAGACGGAAAAAACAAAGTTTCTGTAAAATTTAAATATCTATGAATCCTAGATAAGAGTAAGTAATTCCGACATATAAGATACATACATAACATATATGCAAGTTGGTATCTATCTACATACATGCATAAGCTTTAAGCGTGCAGTGAGTAGTTTAGAAAACGGTATGTCGATGCAATTTGTATGGCCAACCATCGATACAGTACCGATGATAGTGGCATACTAAAAGCACCTATGGAAGGTGGGTTTCTGGCACATGTAAGTACGTCTTACGAATAACGAGACATTCAAGAATAAATTTTATATTCGCGGGTGCTTTTAACCATAGTATTCTAAAAAAAGAAATAAAATCATAAAATTGGAAATTCTTACTTTCGGATATTTAAAATAGTCTGCTTCTTATTTATGTCGAGATGATTTAAACGCAACATTGACATACATTTGATATTTTATTTTTAATATCGCGAAAAAAGTATATCTACGAAGGGATAGATAAGGAGTGGGACGGCGAAGACAGAGAGAGAAGAAGGAAGGGAGGCCAATAGGCCATTTTCCCTAAGATTCTAATTTCGATTTCAATGCCAAAATGAACGAGAGAGAAATCAGTATACTATACGTATATATCCCTTCTCATCCATTCAGAATTTGGACCAAAATGCCGTTACTTACTTGTGGCCTTAAGTAGGTCAACCGGCATCTCACTATCGAATATACCGAGTATAGTTATTCAATCAAATCTAAGAACTGGAACAAATGTTAGTATCAAATGTTTTCGAAATATTTTGGAAAGAGAAATCTTTTGGGAACGTACGGTTTATTGATGTACTTATTATTATCTCATCGTGTGTTACTTTTTTCATTTTTTTTTCTATATAAAATGTGATACAAATTAATTTACATATAATTACATATTATAACGTTATTTCGATTATAGGATATTTATATATTTTTGCCTTACGGCTCTTGTCTGTATGTACATAATTAATATATCTTTAATGGATGAGGAAGCATAAATTATGATAAAATACTTGATTTACATAAATCTATAATGGTGAATATATGGAAATAAATATTAATAATGAAAAAAATGCATA